>NC_085137.1:408518127-408585979 GCF_035046485.1 Aedes albopictus
TGATTTAGATTGGATTTGGATTGGATTTGGATTGGATTTGGATTTGATTTGGATTGGATTTGGATTGGATTTGGATTTGGATTGGATTTGGATTGGATTTGGATTGGATTTGGATTGGATTGGATTGGATTTGGATTTGGATTGGATTTGGATTGGATTTGGATTGGATTTGGATTGGATTTGGATTGGATTTGGATTGGATTTGGATTGGATTTGGATTGGATTTGGATTGGATTTGGATTGGATTTGGATTGGATTTGGATTGGATTTGGATTGGATTTGGATTGGATTTGGATTGGATTTGGATTGGATTTGGATTGGATTTGGATTGGATTTGGATTGGATTTGGATTGGATTTGGATTGGATTTGGATTGGATTTGGATTGGATTTGGATTGGATTTGGATTGGATTTAGATTGGATTTGGATTGGATTTGGATTGGATTTAGATTGGATTTGGATTGGATTTGGATTGGATTTGGATTGGATTTGGATTTGATTTGGATTGGATTTGGATTGGGTTTGGATTTGGATTGGATTTGGATTGGATTTGGATTGGATTTGGATTGGATTTGGATTGGATTTGGATTGGATTTGGATTGGATTTGGATTGGATTTGGATTGGATTTGGATTGGATTTGGATTGGATTTGGATTTGGATTGGATTTGGATTGGATTTGGATTGGATTTGGATTGGATTTGGATTGGATTTGGATTGGATTTGGATTGAATTTGGATTGGATTTGGATTGGATTTGGATTGGATTTGGATTGGATTTGGATTGGATTTGGATTGGATTTGGATTGGATTTGGATTGGATTTGGATTGGATTTGGATTGGATTTGGATTGGATTTAGATTGGATTTGGATTGGATTTGGATTGGATTTAGATTGGATTTGGATTGGATTTGGATTGGATTTGGATTGGATTTGGATTTGATTTGGATTGGATTTGGATTGGGTTTGGATTTGGATTGGATTTGGATTGGATTTGGATTGGATTTGGATTGGATTTGGATTGGATTTGGATTGGATTTGGATTGGATTTGGATTGGATTTGGATTGGATTTGGATTGGATTTGGATTTGGATTGGATTTGGATTGGATTTGGATTGGATTTGGATTGGATTTGGATTGGATTTGGATTGGATTTGGATTGGATTTGGATTGGATTTGGATTGGATTTGGATTGGATTTGGATTGATTTGGATTGGATTTGGATTGGATTTGGATTGGATTTGGATTGGATTTGGATTGGATTTGGATTGGATTTGGATTGGATTTGGATTGGATTTGGATTGGATTTGGATTGGATTTGGATTGGATTTGGATTGGATTTGGATTGGATTTGGATTGGATTTGGATTGGATTTGGATTGGATTTGGATTGGATTTGGATTGGATTTGGATTGGATTTGGATTGGATTTGGATTGGATTTGGATTGGATTTGGATTGGATTTGGATTGGATTTGGATTGGATTTGGATTGGATTTGGATTGGATTTGGATTGGATTTGGATTGGATTTGGATTGGATTTGGATTGGATTTGGATTGGATTTGGATTGGATTTGGATTGGATTTGGATTGGATTTGGATTGGATTTGGATTGGATTTGGATTGGATTTGGATTGGATTTGGATTGGATTTGGATTGGATTTGGATTGGATTGGATTTGGATTTGGATTGGATTTGGATTGGATTTGGATTGGATTTGGATTGGATTTGGATTGGGTTTGGATTGGATTTGGATTGGATTGGATTTGGATTGGATTTGGATTGGATTTGGATTGGATTTGGATTGGATTTGGATTGGATTTGGATTGGATTTGGATTGGATTTGGATTGGATTTGGATTGGATTTGGATTGGATTTGGATTGGATTTGGATTGGATTTGGATTGGATTGGATTTGGATTTGGATTGGATTTGGATTGGATTTGGATTGGATTGGATTGGATTTGGATTGGGTTTGGATTGGATTTGGATTGGATTGGATTTGGATTGGATTTGGATTGGATTTGGATTGGATTGGATTTGGATTTGGATTGGATTTGGATAGGATTTGGATTGGATTTGGATTGGATTTGGATTGGGTTTGGATTGGATTTGGATTGGATTTGGATTGGATTTGGATTGGATTTGGATTGGATTTGGATTGGATTTGGATTGGATTTGGATTGGATTTGGATTGGATTTGGATTGGATTTGGATTGGATTTGGATTGGATTTGGATTGGATTTGGATTGGATTTGGATTGGATTTGGATTGGATTTGGATTGGATTTGGATTGGATTTGGATTGGATTTGGATTGGATTTGGATTGGATTTGGATTGGATTTGGATTGGATTTGGATTGGATTTGGATTGGATTTGGATTGGATTTGGATTGGATTTGGATTGGATTTAGATTGGATTTGGATTGGATTTGGATTGGATTTGGATTTGATTTGGATTGGATTTGGATTGGATTTGGATTTGGATTGGATTTGGATTGGATTTGGATTGGATTTGGATTGGATTTGGATTGGATTTGGATTTGGATTGGGATTGGATGGTTTGGATTGGATTTGGATTGGATTTGGATTGGATTTGGATTGGATTTGGATTGGATTTGGATTGGATTTGGATTGGATTTGGATTGGATTTGGATTGGATTTGGATTGGATTTGGATTGGATTTGGATTGGATTTGGATTGGATTTGGATTGGATTTGGATTGGATTTGGATTGGATTTGGATTGGATTTGGATTGGATTTGGATTGGATTTGGATTGGATTTGGATTGGATTTGGATTGGATTTGGATTGGATTTGGATTGGATTTGGATTGGATTTGGATTGGATTTGGATTGGATTTAGATTGGATTTGGATTGGATTTGGATTGGATTTGGATTGGATTTGGATTGATTTGGATTGGATTTGGATTGGGTTTGGATTTGGATTGGATTTGGATTGGATTTGGATTGGATTTGGATTGGATTTGGATTGGATTTGGATTGGATTTGGATTGGATTTGGATTGGATTTGGATTGGATTTGGATTGGATTTGGATTGGATTTGGATTTGGATTGGATTTGGATTGGATTTGGATTGGATTTGGATTGGATTTGGATTGGATTTGGATTGGATTTGGATTGGATTTGGATTGGATTTGGATTGGATTTGGATTGGATTTGGATTGAATTTGGATTGGATTTGGATTGGATTTGGATTGGATTTGGATTGGATTTGGATTGGATTTAGATTGGATTTGGATTGGATTTGGATTGGATTTGGATTGGATTTGGATTTGATTTGGATTGGATTTGGATTGGATTTGGATTGGATTTGGATTGGATTTGGATTTGATTTGGATTGGATTTGGATTGGATTTGGATTTGGATTGGATTTGGATTGGATTTGGATTGGATTTGGATTGGATTTGGATTGGATTTGGATTTGGATTGGATTTGGATTGGATTTGGATTGGATTTGGATTGGATTTGGATTGGATTTGGATTGGATTTGGATTGGATTTGGATTGGATTTGGATTGGATTTGGATTGGATTTGGATTGGATTTGGATTGGATTTGGATTGGATTTGGATTGGATTTGGATTGGATTTGGATTGGATTTGGATTGGATTTGGATTGGATTTGGATTGGATTTGGATTGGATTTAGATTGGATTTGGATTGGATTTGGATTGGATTTAGATTGGATTTGGATTGGATTTGGATTGGATTTGGATTGGATTTGGATTTGATTTGGATTGGATTTGGATTGGGTTTGGATTTGGATTGGATTTGGATTGGATTTGGATTGGATTTGGATTGGATTTGGATTGGATTTGGATTGGATTTGGATTGGATTTGGATTGGATTTGGATTGGATTTGGATTGGATTTGGATTGGATTTGGATTTGGATTGGATTTGGATTGGATTTGGATTGGATTTGGATTGGATTTGGATTGGATTTGGATTGGATTTGGATTGGATTTGGATTGGATTTGGATTGGATTTGGATTGGATTTGGATTGGATTTGGATTGAATTTGGATTGGATTTGGATTGGATTTGGATTGGATTTGGATTGGATTTGGATTGGATTTAGATTGGATTTGGATTGGATTTGGATTGGATTTGGATTGGATTTGGATTTGATTTGGATTGGATTTGGATTGGATTTGGATTGGATTTGGATTGGATTTGGATTGGATTTGGATTGGATTTGGATTGGTTTTGGATTGGATTTGGATTGGATTTGGATTGGATTTGGATTGGATTTGGATTGGATTTGGATTGGATTTGGATTGGATTTGGATTGGATTTGGATTGGATTTGGATTGGATTTGGATTGGATTTGGATTGGATTTGGATTGGATTTGGATTGGATTTGGATTGGATTTGAATTGGATTTGGATTGGATTTGGATTGGATTTGGATTGGATTTGGATTGGATTTGGATTGGATTTGGATTTGATTTGGATTGGATTTAAAATAAATGTCTCTTTACCCAGTTTTTCACTATAAGGGGACTCACTAAACAGTTTAAGGACAAACGTCTCAAAATTCTGCTTCAAAAGTGCATCAGAACTTCAGACGCACAAATCTCAAGAAGCAAGCTTCAAACAACAGTGCATTTTATTATTCTGTATAAGCTTAAAATGAGAAGCTCGGGTGCGCTGGTTTTGTTTACGAAGAGATTAGTGCCCTCGAAATCGTGAGTAGGTACCAAAGTCGGCCATTGTGGTGGCCATTTTGGGATTCTAACAAGTCTGTCCTTAAAGTGCTGCGTAAGTCATGATTTTCTGATTATTTGAAATGTTTCATGAAATTGCGAATGAAATAATCAAAGATTGCCTTGGTGATCGCGACGTTTAATCAGAATAAACTCTAATAAGCAGTTAACGCTGTTAAGTGAATCCCCCTAATATTTTTTATAGTTGAAACAAAAAGATTGTACAGTTGAACTAAACTTCATCCATTCGTGTATCGATATTTGTTTCATTTTCTCTAGTTTTTAATTAAAATTATCCACTTTTCTCCATTAGATGGGAATGCAAACATGAAACCTCATAGTTCTAAAAGCACCCAAGCCAAGCATCCACGAAAAACAGCAGAGCAGACAAATTGCGTCCATCTGTTTGACGAATGTCTGTCGCCGGCGGTGACATTACGGTTTGCCAGATTTAACTTTTCACTTTGTGTCTCCTCCAGCAAACGTATAGAAGAGCAGTCACTCAGCAGCATAGCAGCGTCTGTTTGACTTTCTAGTTCTTCGTTCGCTTGAGTAAGTATAAACGGTTTTCCGCTCATTTCTGCTAGAATGTGAGATGTTTTCTTCTTCTTTTTTTCCTGTTCCAGCAATAATATTAAGTTTTGGAACGAGGAGGAGAATTTTGCAAAGTTTTTTCCAGAAATAAAATTGTGAAACGTGGATTGGCCGGAGGGAAAATGTGCAAATAAGCACCTGGAAAACAGCGAAACAGAGCGTATTTTGGATATAGGGGGAAGTAGGCACCAGTGGGGTTGGCATCGTAAGTCAGGGAGAATCCACAGAGAAACAGACGTCACACTCTGCTCGCCTCTCATCGATCACTATTTTAACGGCTGATTCAAATATTCGGTAGTATACTGAAATAAATTTTATTGTGGAAACTACCGATTCCATTGTAAAATTACTAACCGTACCTATGATTTTCAACCGACAACAATTTCCAGTTAATTCTACTAAAACACTGTCAACTTACCTAGCAGTGCAGTTAATATTACTAAAAATAGTATTAAACTTTTAAGGACAGACTTGTTAGAATCCCAAAATGGCCGCCACAATGCAATGGCCGACTTCTGAACCTACTCACGATTTTGAGCGCATAAATATCTTCGTAAACAAAACCAGCGCACCTCATCTTTTGATTTTAAGCTTATTACAAGTGAGCAAGAACAGAATAATAAAATTCACCGTTGTTTGAAGCTTGCTTCTTGAGATTTGTGCGTCTGAAGTTCCAATGCATTGTTGAAGCGGGATTTCAAGACGTTTGTCCTTAACAGAAAGCTTGATGTATGCGCTTTCTGTTAGTGGTGGTGAGGTGTTTGGGTGCAGTTCAAAAGGCCTAATGTCGATAGAAACATGTTTGTTTACAAAATGTTGTTGTGGCCTTTTCAATTAATGATATAAATCAAGGATATGAATATATTAATAAAAAAAAACAGAAGGGTGATAATCTTCAAATAGCCTTATTCGAATAGTGAGGAAAAGTAGGCTGTTTGGATACCAAAACGGCAATGCATGCTGCGGTTGCTACGGAAAAAGTCTTTGACGTTTCATGGCCTTGTTGCTTACGAATCAAATTAAAAAAAAAATGTCGTGTGATGAAAAGTTTTCTTCTGGATAACTAAAAGAGTTCCTGACTCTTAGGATTTCTCTAGGTAATTCTTGTGGTATTTCCTGAATAGTTCCCTCTGGAATTAATTCGGATGTTCCTTTGTCATTTACGCCTGAGCTTTCCTTCCACTAGGAATCGAAAAGTGATTATTTTATGTGTTATTTTGTTTGAGAGGCCCCCACGTAACCTGTTCCAGGTGTTCCGGAGTGGCCACATCAGTTGATACATACTTCAGTCACAGAGAACAGACATCCAGGCTAGAACAAATTTCATTCGGAAAGTTGTGTAAGGATTTGAATCTTTACTTGAGTAAGGTTGCAAACCAATACACGATGACAACACTAACACCACCAAACACCATATTACCACAGTCAGTGGTGAATTGAAACATTTCAAGTGGTGAATTAAATTAGTATGGGAAATTAACCAATTGCAGCGCCATTGCCACTTGTGTTGCCGATTTCAAATGGCCGTTAAATTCCTTACACAGTTTCGGAACTGGACTTGGATGTCTGTTCTCTGTGCTTCAGTAATTTTTTTCTGCCCCATTCTCTCGAAATGAAGATTGATACGTCGCACGGCATGTGTTGATTGCAAATCAGAAACATACCCGATGACACCCCCGTGGAACCTATGCTAGATGTTCCGGGGTGGCCATATTAGTTGATACAGACTTCAGTCTATCATTTCTAACTCAGTCATTCGAAATCATGATGTTTGATATGTCGCACGGCATGCTTAGGTTGAAAACCAGAAGTGTCCCCAATGAGGTCCCGCGGAACCTGTCACGGGAATCCGGATGGGTCAACTTATTCAAATCTGGTTATCGCAGTTGTGTTTCACTGTTCGCAGCAAAAATATCGCTGAAAATCGATAGTTCAAACACAATAACACACGAAATAATCACTTTCCAGCCATTTTGGGGCCCTGACCCCAGCACAATCCAGAATGTCTCCGGAATGGTTCCGGATACTGCATGGCCACTCGAGTATAATAAACTAGTACCAATTTATAATCGATTGAGAGCAACTTCAAAAAAATCGGATGAAAATTGACGAAATGCTAGCATTTTGAAAATAAGTTGTCGGGGGTCGGGTACGTGAAGGTCAATAGGGATTCCCATAGTAATTGGAAGTCATTGTAACATTCGCAAACCAGATGACAAGCCACAGAGAAACAGACGTCACACTCTGATCGATTCCCATCGATTACCTTTTAAACGGATGATTCAAATATTCAAAAGTTGGTCAATTGACCACTACTCGCGGCGCTGGCATCAATTTTGCTGCTGTTTGACGTTTGCTCACTACCGCCACCTAGTGGTGGCCCGGCCAAACACAATACGCTTAGCATTGGGCGATTGCGTTTTCATGACGATGTTTTTATTGAAATTTGTTCTAAGTATTACGTCTTGTGTTAGTCTGTTTCTCTGTGGAAAAGCTCTTGGAAAACTCAGATTTCATGTTGGCTAGCTGGCTTTTCATCCTGAAAACACTACCCAAGTAACCACAAGCATTATATCATAACATTATTTCAATCGCATTATAGTTTAGCTAATGCAAGATAACTTTTATTTTACATCTGTCAAGTAATGAAGCGTTTAATCTACATTATGAAAGCATTGAAGCATTACAAGATTTTGACAGTTCTGTATAGTTCTATAGGGCCGTTGTTTAATGCTTCATTGCATTACCATGTTAAAAGCTTTATAGCAATCAATAATGCAAACATACTTTATATATGCCTTTACTAAAGCTTCCATCCTTGTAAACAGAAATATACCCCTCAGTTCGAAAAAAAGAACTGTAGAACATTTTTAGAAACAGAACCATTCAAAACAAAAGAAAAACGAACCAAAATTTTCATGGATTGCTGCGTAGCACTTAGATTATCATGCTCAGATGTTGCTGTATGAAAATTTATATTATGTATGGTTTTATAGGTTTCTGGTTGGGACATAAAAACAATCAGATGCTAAGGGAACAAAAATTATGTAGGGTATTGGTTTCCTTAACATAACGCTTCGATTTCATAAAGGAAGGATCAAAGCGCTGTTTGTATTGTTTCTTATTTATTGTATTTTTTGGTAGAAGTTAGCACTATGAAAACAAAAACATAATCAACACAGACGAATTTATATTCGAGAGAAAGATAACTGATGGCATTCAGACCCCAGCACATTTTTTTTTAAAGTTGCTGAAAACACAACTCAATAAGGCACGAGCTAAGTATACGTTACCTTATGTTGCACATTTTTCCTGGTGCAAAATACATGGTATCGTGGCACACAGCGTTAGCGCGTCCGAGTTTCATCGTTGTCCAGTTTCAGTAATCTAGGTTCAATTCCCGAAATACAAAAAAACATCAAAGTGAGAGTATCGGAACAGGTATAAGAAGATAAAAATGGATAAAAAATGAAAAACTTTTTTTTTATTTTTTTGACATGATGCATTAAGTATGCGTTCCATACGATTAGATTGCATTAGCTATATGGTACAAGCATTTTATATGCTTTAGCATTTGCCACAGTAAAGCTTGCCTTAAATCAACAATAGTAGCGCCACTTTCGACTTTATACCTACTTTAATGGTGCCTATATGACAAAACAACTTTATATCGCATGCCATATAAAACACTATAAAGCGAAATTAATGCTCTATATCAATGGTTACTTGGGTACAGCTACACCTCTTTTTCGGTTCAGCATTAGTAGAACAACTTCTCAAAACTGACAGTGTGTGGGTAAATCAGAGGTAGCGTTGTTTTTTTTTTCCAAAACAATGGAAGTCCGAATCGTAAACAACAAGGCCACGAAACATCAAAGACCTAGACAAATATTCCCCAGCAACCGAAGCATGAAGTGCCGTATAAAATTGAATATAAAGTGCCGAGTTGCAAAATAGTTATTTATGTGACGAGTTGCAAAAGGTTATTTTTTTTTTCACCATGAGTCGTATACGTATACTTTTATACAAAGAAGCTTGCCGAGTTGGATAAATACGAAGAGTGCTGAAAAAAACCTGTTTTGCAACGAGTTACATACAACAGTTTATGCGATGATTTTTTAATTATACAAGTCATTTGAGTTGCATAATGTTTATAATGCAACTTAAGGTGGGTGGCATAATGAACATTCTGCAACTATTTGTCATTATGTAACTCATTTTAGCTGCATAACGAACCAGTTCGGAAAAAATGACCATAATGCTACCGGAATGAGTAATATAATAGTTATTTATGTAACGTGTTGCAAAATGATGAATTTTACAGCACGAGTTGTACATTTATCCAACGAGGCTTGCCGAGTTGTATAAATATGACGAATGCTGTAAAAATTGAGTTTTGCAACGAGTTGCATACAATTTTTTTTTGTAATCAGAAAAAAAATCACTGTAATATGATTGTTGCGATGGGAATTCATCCCGCCGCAGATGACTTTCGAACGCTGAAACAGAAACCAGTTTCACAGCATTGTTTTTCAACAGAGGCTCGAAGACTTTTAGTTTCGTCCAAACGTCAACAAAGTATGGATACAATGACAATAATCATCAACATACAATTTGACGTTTCACTACGGGTTGCGCATACAACTTGTACAAGAACTTGTATGCAAGCGATACAACATATTTATGCACAATTACAGTGCCGTTCATAAGTGTTGTCATGGGCGAACAATGATCCTTTTCATAAGTATCATCATGCTTCCTGGTGGTTGAACGGGATCACCCACGTGTTCCATCAATCTAGACGCAAAACTTGTATCAAGCAAGCTATATGCTATAACCATCCCAAGCAACACACATGTTATAATAGAGTTACGACAGCGCAAGTTTTGGTTGTATAGAAGTTCATTTTACGTAATTCTAACATTGTGTTGAAATAACGTAAAATAAACTTCTATACAACCAAAACTTGCGCTGTCGTAACTTTTATATAACATGTGTGTTATTTGGGATCACAGTTTTTCAAGCTCTTGATGTGGAAACACAGGTTGTTGGCCAAACAATTGCATTATGATGCATAATGCAACCCAAATGAGTTGCATTATGAATTATAATGCAACTGCTGAGGAATAGTAGGCCGTATTGACACTAAAACGACAAAAACTCGTTTTTTTTCAGTACTCTTCGTATTTATCCAACGAGGCAAGCCTCGTTGGATAAATGTACGCTTCGTGATGAAAAAATCTTCTTTTTGCAACTCATCACAATAATAACTATTATGATAGTGAATTGCAGAGAAGCCATTTCCTCGTCCTTTCTAGTTTTTCTTTTAAAGTTATTTATTAAAAATTTGTCTTTTACATCAGTGAAGTACATAATAGTGAATAGTGAATACTTTTACTAGTGTTTCAAATGAAAAAGTTCTACTGAGAGATAAAAAAAAGTGAAAGTTAGTCGCAAATTTACAAATATCCCACTGATGACCACCTGTCCATAAACTACGTAGACTCTTAGGGGGGACGGGGGGAGTCTGGCCAAAGTCTACGCTCCATACAAATTTCGAAAATTTTGTATGAACAAAAGTCTACGAGGGGGGAGGGGGGGTCTGAGATAGCCGAAAAAAGTCTACGTAGTTTATGGACAGCGCCTAAGAAGTGTTTATCCGAGAGGAAGCTGTTGATCCCCGCTACGGTAATCATCATTTCCCGGAAAATGAACCGAATAATGAACGAAATATTGATTGGAGGATAATTTTGTGCGAATTTTTATCACCCCCCTATTTTTTGCTCATCATTCGAAATGTTCGCCTCCGGTCCGAAGTTCTTTTTTTCGGTCACTATCGGACACGTATGGAAATCGATTTGATCGCCCGACCTTCGACAAATTGACCGAGATAAGCTCCCCTCCTGTGTGCAGTCCGTCCGGTCTGGTCCGGTCCGGACCCAGTCAGCGGTTCCGAGCTGAGTTTGAAAGCGAAGCGAATTTTTTTTTCAATTTTCATAAATTACAAAACCGGGAAACCGTATCGGGACGTGATTGTTAGCACCTTCTTAAAATTAAGAGGAGTGAGGCGGTTCTATAGAAAGTTGCGCTTGGGACTGTGTTTTCCTCGTGGCCGTGGGGGGACCCATCTCCACGACAATAACGGCCCGATTCGGGGGGAGCCCGTTTAGATTGTCTGTGCGTTAATTTCTTAATGTTTGTCCTTGATTGCTTTCTTCTCCCCCGTGGGGCTAAGGGTTTGATGCCATTGTCGAGTTGTCGAGGAAGAAAATCGAGTTAAATTGAATTTTATGGGTTCATAAAACAGAACAAATTACTTCTTTTCATTAGGAACGCGCGGTGCGGCCGTGGCCTTGCGGTACTTAACGACAGGATTTGGCTAATTCTCGCTCGAGGTTAATCCTGTTTTGAACGGTTAGATATTAGGTTCCTAAAATAGACGGTTTATTATCCCAATGAATCGTTTCGGTAAACTGAGAACATCATGTCTTGTTGGAAAGTAAATAAAAATGGTTTGTCAATTAAAGAGCTCGAAGCGCGATCGTATTTCAGCAAATGAATTTCACTAACAGTTTTTCACTTACTAGCTAATTTTCACTTACTGTTTCAGAATTCAATACACTTATTCGTAATCGATAAGCGGTTCATTCAAAATGTGGTTCAAAATACCACTTGGCAAAAAAAATGATGCGCATTCTTCTCATTTCATGCTAAATGATGCAAAGATGTTATAGGGGATTTTTTATTATTTATCGTACAAATTGATACGAAGGTTCTCAGGATTTAATGAAATTTTTTTCAGGTTAGAAAAGTCGGAAAAACTATTTGAGAAGGCCGGAAAAAATTCTCAAAAAACATATTTTTGATTGGAAATTATATAAGCTACATTCTGTGAAATTTTCAAGATGTGGTTTTTCTCCGTTCCTGAGTTATGACCATTTTTTGGAAATTGTCCAGATGTGCTATATGAGCCGTTTGTTTGAAAAATTATAATTTTAGAATGAAGCATCGTAGACACATTGTTTTTTTGGGAAATCGTGAGCAAATTTTCTCAGTAATAAAAAAAATACCTCCAGAAATTTCTCCATCAATAACTGCTAATTTATCTAGGAATTCATCTTCTCCACAGTGTGCTGCAGAAATTCTTCCAAGGCTTCCTATTAGAATACGCCCAGGAATTCCTCCACAAATTCATCCAGCAGTTGTTACAAAAATAAAAGAAAATGTATTATTACAAAGGATTAACATATATCGACACATAGAACCTTACAAATGTGCAAATAAGAGACATCACAAATTGACAAAGCACAACACATATCATAAATGTGCCCTGTTATCCATGTTCCGATCACAGGATGACGAGGTTTCATGTTTTGGTTTGGGTCCATCAGTCATCCTGGAATTGTATTTCAGTTGGTAGTTTGCCTTTTAGTTCACAGTCTTTGTTTCTGTGTTCATAGCTTGGTTTTGTCTAGGAAAACTAATCCTAATCGGGCATCCCGTTTCGGGTTTCATCACTAGAGTTCTATGACTTGAAATCTATGCCAGGGAAAGGTTCGTCTCTAGACTTAATCGCGGCCCGAAATGACCTAAATGTTGACAATCGAAAAAGAATTGCACTTTATGGGCCTATTCTGCCAGAACCCAATAAATCTTAATTAATACAAGGGGAATATTTACAAGTAAAAATTCAACATGTAACATAAAGAATGAACGAATATTAAACTTTGAACACATTAAACAATTATTCTGTCTTATTAATGTAACAAATATTTATACCCGTAACACAATTCCAACAGGAGTTCTTCCCGGAATTCCTTACAGGGATTCCTTCTGAAATTCTTCCAGGACTTCCATCAGTCATTTCTCAAGGAATTCCTTCAGGAATTCTTCCTGGATATACTCCAGGATATATTGCAGGAATTCCTCCAGCAAATACTTGAGGAGTTCCTTCAAGAATTACTCAAGGAATTTCTCCAGAAATTACTCTACGAATTCCTTCTGGAATTACGTAACAAATGTTACAATTTTCTAGACGGGTTAACTTTAGGAACGGGATTAAATCTACGCATACAAAATGAACGGGGAAGGAGATGAAAAAAAAGGTTTACTCACGGTTCGACACTCTTAAAGGGTTGAAACCCACCGATGCAGTTTTCGTGTCGGGCGGCGCAAATCACCTACGGGTTGAGGGATGGTTTCCAAGAGCCTGGTTCCTGATGATCGCTGGAGATAGTCACTAGTTTCTTGCTTCGCCAAGGATTGGGCTAAACGTCCACTTAATGCTGAATCCTGCACAAGTCAGTTACACTTTTAGTCCTTGGTTACCGGCACGTCCGATGTCGTCAATTCGACACTAATTTTCGGTTTTCGCACTACTGTCCAATTACCACGGATCGGGTTTTGTCACTAGATTGTCTTCCAAAAACTAGCACTGCACGTAGAGTGTTCCGTACGACTGCGCCACAAATGTACGGGACTTCACATCTGACTTTTTAAAAAGAAATCTTTTTCTTCACTTATGAACACTAAGTTCCGAATTTTATTAATCATTCATTTTTTCACTTGCTACATAAGTCTTTCCTACGGCTGAAGGCCACACTTTTCTATCAGACTTCACTTAGAACTTGCTACATAAGTTTTCCCTACGGCTGAAGGCCACACTTTTCTATCAGACTTCACTTAGAACTTCTAACTGCTCGCACTCAAGGTTTCCTACTAACTGACTGGCCTCGACCACCTGGGCTGAGGGCGCACCTGCGTCCTCCGGTGGGGCTCGATGAGAATCTTGCTGGTATCAGCGAAAGGCCATCGGATGATGTTGGCCTGGATTGCGTCGATCGAAGTATTGGTGACCGTTGCCGTTCCAGGGGCATTGACACGCGTCGCTCGGGGCTTCGATGTTGCCAACGGTCGGTCCTCATGGTGGATTGCTGACTGCGTTGTCAGCAACTGTATGCTCGTCGTCCAAAGTTCGTTGTCGCCAAGTGTTGGTGTTCATGGCGGTTTGCTAAGTGCCTGGTCAGCATCTAGTCCACGATGGTTGTTGGGAAAGCAGTTGCAGAAGTCGCCAGAATCAACCGAATTGATGAACTTTATTAAGACGAAGTTATAAATTCCTAGATGAAACATAATAATCAGCTCCAAGTCAAATTGTATGGTGGGTTCAACTTACTTTTAGTGATTCACTACTTTTCCACATCCCAGCCTTGTAGGCTTGTAGCATTCCTAGGTAGATCCGTGAGCTATAGCGAATATCGGTAATGAGCACACATGTATCTTAGCCTAAATATAATGTCTCTTACCGTTTTAGTAAGAAAAGTAACACGATATCAGTCGAACTAATTACTAAATTCTCACTTATTTCTAGTTCAAGGTTGTGAGCTACAATGAAAAATTGTGTTTATAACATTTTCTAGCTTTTCAATTCACACGGCATTTCACCTTAAGATTCTAAATTTTATATAAAACAAGTTATTGGTACGATTAGTTGTTTTAGGCTGGCGCCTGAATATAAGTAACCAATTCAATTCAAGTGTACCAGTAAGAATATAACAGATCAGGTTTGTTGATTATCTGATTTTTTCGTTTTTGCCGATCATCGTTTATGACAGAACGATCCGGGATGACGGGTGGTGTCAGTTTAGGGTAGCACTTCTACGGGTAGTCATGGTAGCAGTTCTACGAGGGGTCTGCTGATCGACGGGCGCGCTTACAGTCCCCCACGAATGCGCAAAAGGATCTCCTGAATCGCATTGGTTATGGACGCCTACGTCGAGCACCGCTAGCTTAACTGAAGGACGCTCGTAGATGCCATGGTTGGTCTGAACAGTAGCGCTTCTTACTTGGCCGTATGAACCTCGTCTGGTTGCGATGACCCGTCCAAGTGGCCAGCTGTTACGAGGAGCTTTCGGGTCTACGATTACAACAATGTCGTTAACTTTAATTGGTTCTGCCTTGGTGATCCATTTGGTACGTCGCGTGATCACGGGCAAGTAGTCCCTCAACCACATCCTCCAAAACTGGTTGGCCATGACTTGTGAAAGTTTGAAGCTGTTGCGAAGCACAGAAGGATTGTCGTTGTATGGGACCCAAGACTTCAATCCGTTCGACGATCCCAGTAGAAAGTGGTTGGGTGTCAGCACCGGAGATTCGTCGTCTTCAATTGGGATCTCGGTCAGCGGTCTTGAGTTGACCACGTTTTCGATCTCGATTAGGCTGCTGTTTAGAACTTCGTCAGTAGGCAGCCTTCTCCATTGAAGTTTGGACAAATTTGACTTAACGTTCCGGATCAGGCGTTCCCAGGCCCCACCCATATGTGGAGAGGCCGGTGGTATGAAGCGCCACTCAGTGTTGGGCGTCGTGAACTCATTCATGAGTTGTTCTTGATTGATACTTTGTATCATTTCCTTTAGCTCTTTACTTGCGCCCTGGAAATTGGTACCACGGTCACTGAAGATGATTGCGGGCACTCCTCTTCTGGCCATAATGTTGCGTAACGCCAAGATACAGGAATCAGTTGTCAGTGTGTGGGCTAGTTCTAGGTGGATTGCGCGTATGGTGAGGCAAGTTGCCAGAACTCCCCACCGCTTTTCGGAACGCCGTCCTACAGTGACGATCATGGGGCCAAAGTAGTCCACTCCCATGAAAGTAAATGGTCGCGTGAAAGCGGCAAGACGTTGCGGAGGCAGACCACTCATGAAAGGTGGTTGCGGAGTTGCGTGGTAATTTTGGCATTCTTGGCATTCCTTCCGAATGCTTTTGTAAGCTGCTTTCAGTTTTGGAATCCGGTAGTGTTGACGCACTTCGTTGATCGTTGTTTGATGGTTCTGATGGTTAAAACGATTGTGGAAATCGAGGAGGATCAGCTTGGTGATTGAGTGATTCCGAGGAAGGAAAATTGGTTGAACTGCATCTCGAGAGATGACCGAACAAGCTTGTGTTCTGCCCTGGATCCTGATAACTTGAACTTCATCCAGAAAGACGCATTGACGAAAGAGTGGGCTGCTTCTTGGCAAATGCTTGTCCGTTTTCTCCGAGTTCCGGTTCCTCGAAAGGATGGCAATTTCATCGGGAAATGCGGCTAACTGTGCAGCACGGTACAGGTAGTTCTCGGCATCACTCAGCTCTTGACGATTCAACGGTCCGCTTGTGACATCCAGCTTCTGTACGGAAAGTCTCAGATTTCGTATGTAGCGCAGTACGTAAGCAGTACAACGAAGCAGTCTTCGCCAATTGGAGAATCGATCAATATCGACTGCGCACTCAGTAACAGTTGTATGGAGCAACAGATGCGGACGTAGTTCCTCTGTTGTATTTCCGATGCGATCTTTGGAGATTGGCCAATTCTCCGTGACTTTCCAAAGAAACTCTGGACCCCGGAACCAGCGACTCGATGCAGACAAATCCGGTCTCTGGCGCCATTTAGTTCCCTCATCTGCTACGTTTTGCTTGGTTGGAACCCAGTTCCATTCTCGTATATCCGAAGCTTCTAGAACCTCGCTAACTCGGAAGGCAACAAACTGACTGTAGCGGCGGTGGTCGGAATTCAGCCAGCACAGCACGTCTTTAGAGTCTGTCCAGAAGAACCGCTGCTTCACTTTGAAGGAAAGTGACTTGCAGATAGTTTCAGCAAAGCGGACTCCGATAACAGCCGCTTGAAGCTCTGATCGTGGGATAGACAAAAACTTCAACGGCGAAACTCTTGTCTTGGACCCTACTAGCGCACACTCGATGATCGATCCCTCTTGGAATCTCAAGTACGCCACCGCCGCAAAGCCGGCTTCGCTCGCGTCTACAAACGTGTGCAGCTGAACTTCGTTATCTTCGGAGGTAGATGTTAGTGATCGGTAGCAACGAGGAATTTGAAGTTTTGCTATTTCAGGCAAAGCTGCGCACCAGGTTGACCACTTTTCGAAGTGTTGATCGTTTATCTCGTCGTCCCAGCCGATTGAAGACCGCCATATTTCCTGAAGAAGCGTCTTCAGCACCATAAGAAAATGACTAATAAAACCTAGCGGGTCGAAAACCATCATCATAGTTCGCAGGACTTCTCGTTTCGTAGGACGGCGACCACCTGACAGCAGGACTTCGTCTATACGGTTTGAAACCTTGAACGTGAAGCGGTCTGTAGACGTGTTCCACCACATTCCGAGAATTTTTTCAACACAGCCATCCTCTTCGAAACTTTTTTCAGCCGTAGAAGGTTCGTCTAATTGTGCCAATACTTTAGACGAGTTAGATGCCCAATTGCGGATTTCGAAACCTGCCGACGCATGGATTTCCCTCACGTCTCGTGTCAGCTGAACTGCTTCTTCCTCCTGCTCTACGCTTAGAAGCATATCGTCAACGTAGTGTCGCTTCACAATAGCCTCAACGGCGGCCGGATATTCCTGCTGGAACTTGCTTGCGTGCACATTCTTTACATACTGCGCCGTACTTGGGGAGCAACAGGCTCCGAAGGTCATCACTTGGACGATGTACGTACTTGGCTCGACGTCAGCTATATTTTCCTTCCAAAAAAAGCGCTGGCACTGCTGATCAACATTCTGCATCTGGATCTGGTGGTACATTTCGCGGATGTCACCGCATACTGCGATTTTGTACTCTCTGAATTGCATTAGTACAGTTAGCAGCGAAGTCAACAGGTCTGGGCCCTTCAGCAAGACGGTGTTCAGAGATATTCCATGGACGGTTGCAGCTGCATCCCAAACGAGCCTAGTCTTGCCGGGTTTGTTTGGGTTCACTACCGGAAATATTGGTAGATACCACACGCGGGGGTATTCAGCTTGAATCTCTGCGTCGGACAGCTTCCGGACATATCCCTTCGATACATGATCTTCAATCTTCGCTCTAACAACATTTGCTAACTGCGGGTCGTTCATCATCCTCCGATCCAGGCATTCCCATCTCTTCAGCGCCATCGGTTTACTGTCTGGAAGTCGGACGTTATCGTACTTCCAGAGTAGTCCTGATTCATAGCGCCCATCTCGGTGTTTGGTGAGCGATTCCAATAGCATCTGCGCCCGTTGGTCGTCTCGCGATTGTATCAGCCTATCTGGTTTCACAATTCCGATACTCTCAAGTGCGAAATAGTTTTTTACAGTTTGGTGAAGGTCTTCGCCCGCGTATTGGTTGCACTGGCACACCTGAAGAGAGTGATAGTTTACGGAATTCGCGGTTGTATCCTCAGGAGTGCAGCTTCCGTAGATAGTCCAGCCTAGTCGTGTTTTGGTGGCTATCGGTTCTTGTGTGCGGCCTTCTCGACTTTTCAGCGGGTGACCAAGATTTAGATTATCCAGGCCTATGAGAATTCGAGGGCTGGCATTCTTATACGACTCAATCGGTAGTCCGGCGAGGTGGCGGTACGTTTGTTGGATATCGCCATACATCAGTGTCTGAGGTCGAATCTGAAGGCTTTTGATGGTTTGTACGGAAGACAGCTGATATTTCCCCGATTGTTCTTTGCTGCTGGATATCTGCAAGCTAACTCTCTGCGAACTCTCCAGGCGTTGTGAACCTCCCGTCCATTTAAGGCACAGCGATGTCTTTGGCCCTTCTAAGCCGAGTTCGTCAGCAAGACTCTGTTCCATAATGGAAAGTTCGGATCCGTCGTCGATGAACGCGTACGTTCGTACGGTTTTCGATGGCCCATAGAGAAGGACTGGAAGAATTCGGAAAAGTAGTTTTGATTGACTTTGGTGAATATTGCAGCTCTGTTGCGTTGTCTCTGGAGGCACGATTGCGTTAGTCGCCGGTTCGTTGGATTGTTGTCTACCGACGGTATGGAGAAGCGGGTGGTGTAGATAAGTGCAGCCATTTGTTCCGCACGCCTTCTGTTGTCGACACGAACCGTTGTGCTTTCGCAAGCACTTCCGACACAGTTTACATTCGCGAACAGCAGCCCATTTCGAGTCACAGCTGAATTCGGCAAACCGTTTACACTTTGCGACGTTCGGGCACCCGCCATTACAGATTGGACACTGTTTTTCCATTTCGTCGAAAGTAGACGGCTGCACCCTCGATGACATAGAGTGATCGCTATCTAAATCGCCTGCTTCGTGAACGTTCAGGAAACCAGCTGTCTTGCTGGAACGAGGCTTGGAATCGCTGCTAACTGACGCCATCACTGCGCTGGCATCCTCTGCTGTTGCATACAGCCAGGTGTAGGAAGCAATCTATCGTTCGTCTTTCTCCCGTTCGTTCGTTTATGCGCTCGGATGACACGCACACAAACGTACCACGCGGATGCTCGTCTCTCTCGTTTTCGGATTCGATGGAAACGTCTCTGCGGCGCGGCTTGCTGTTATGTACCTAATTCCGCTCTCTAGTAAAACACTGATATGAATTCTAACTTTTATTTTTCGTTACAAATGAATCGTTTGAAACAAATTACAAAACCGTTATATAATCTGATATCGAACAATTTAATTTATTGAGATTGCTTCCTACACCAGGTACTGAAATCGGCCAGATTGGGATTCGGTGTGTTTCTCGAGTATTTGGCCCAGTCAAGCTTTAAAGACGATGGTAGTCTTTCTACAAGCTCGTAACGCAGCGAAGCATTGTAAACGAAGTCATTCACTCCGCAAGCTTGGATCGTTGCGACCAAGTTCTCAACGGTGAGCGCGAAGTTGACTACCGTCTCTAGTCGGTCGATATTCGGCGATGGTAGAGCTCTGACCTTCTTCACAATTGCTTGAACGATTGCTTCCGGCCTTCCGTACAACATCTTCAGTGTTGATATCACTCCTGTGACGTTAGACGGATGGAGAAGACGGCATCTGACTGCTTCTAATGCCCTTCCTTTGAGGCACTTCTGGAGACGTAGCATATTTTCTTCGTTTGAAAACCCACACATTTGGGTGGAACTGTGGAAAACTGAGAAGAAAAGCGGCCAATCCTCTGGGTTTCCACCAAATTCTGGGAGATCCTTTGGAACTGCTTGTCGCGCGGCCAGCTGGCTACGGTTGAGTATGCAGATGGTCTCGTCGTCGATGGACTGCACGGGCTGAACTGTCGGACGCTGATGTTCACCACACATTGGAGTTGATCGTTGCCCTGGGATGAAGCGATTCGGCTGCACGACTGTTTCCGCCCTCGTTTGAGAAAGTAGTGCAGGTTGCGCTGGATGACTAGTGACAATCGTAGCATTTTCGAACTGGAACCCTCGCCCGGTCGGTTGATAACGTGATTGGTGGACTGGATGTTCGACGTCCTGTCTGAGATTTCGAGCAGAATGCTCCGCAGGCCTCCGCGAGTTAATCGCCACGGGCCCATCGACCTCGTCCGCTAGACCGGAATCCACGTCGGCACCAAAACGATCTGTATCGGCCATCCACTGTTCGATCTTCGAAGCATTGTCGAGGATAGATTCACTGTCGCTTATCACTGTTGACGACTCACTCCCAAACTCAAGCAGCACCTCGTATTTCTTCTCCAAAAATTCCTTTTCAAGCCTTTTCTCCTCCTCGATTTTCAGCAACTGCAGCTTCAGCCTCCTTCTTGCCTCACTCTGCATACTCTTCCCACTGCTCATGGATCGCTGCGACGGGTTTGGAACTTGTTGCTTCTGAATCTCCGAGCTCCGAGCATCGCCGGAGGGAGCTTGCGATCTACGGAGAATGGACACGCATTTGGCGCAGCACCAGCTCTGATCCTCGGTTCCCTCCATTACCTTTGCACACTCACAATGGAACCATCCTCTGCACGCATCACACTGTATCATGTTCATGTTATCCAGCCCATCACACAACTGACAACTTGACTGACGATTCGGACGCGCATTACGTGGCGGATTACGACGCGGAAAGCTAGTGGTACTACCGGGTTTATTACTGGGATTCTTCGGAATGGTACCCGTTTCATGGTGACCAGAGATTCGCTTATCTACGTTTACCTGGGAAGCGGTGCCTACCGCATTTTCCGTCGGAAGCACGGCCGCAGACTGCGAAGACGTTGCCGCTGTCACGCTAGGAGTGATCGTTAGCCCATTGCCACTGTTCCCGGATCCGGCCTTGGAATGCTTCGACGACATCTTCTCTCAATTCGGTAAAAGAATTTATAAAATGTTGGGAAAGCAGTTGCAGAAGTCGCCAGAATCAACCGAATTGATGAACTTTATTAAGACGAAGTTATAAATTCCTAGATGAAACATAATAATCAGCTCCAAGTCAAATTGTATGGTGGGTTCAACTTACTTTTAGTGATTCACTACTTTTCCACATCCCAGCCTTGTAGCATTCCTAGGTAGATCCGTGAGCTATAGCGAATATCGGTAATGAGCACACATGTATCTTAGCCTAAATATAATGTCTCTTACCGTTTTAGTACGAAAAGTAACACGATATCAGTCGAACTAATTACTAAATTCTCACTTATTTCTAGTTCAAGGTTGTGAGCTACAATGAAAAATTGTGTTTATAACATTTTCTAGCTTTTCAATTCTCACGGCATTTCACCATAAGATTCTAAATTTTATATAAAACAAGTTATTGGTACGATTAGTTGTTTTAGGCTGGCGCCTGAATATAAGTAACCAATTCAATTCAAGTGTACCAGTAAGAATATAACAGATCAGGTTTGTTGATTATCTGATTTTTTTCGTTTTTGCCGATCATCGTTTATGACAGAACGATCCGGGATGACGGGTGGTGTCAGTTTAGGGTAGCACTTCTACGGGTAGTCATGGTAGCAGTTCTACGAGGGGTCTGCTGATCGACGGGCGCGCTTACAATGGTAGAGACCGTAGATCGTGGGTAGAGCTTAGGGATGTCCATAACTATGGTTCGGTATGCACTGGCTACTCTCATAGCCATCAGCCTGTATGTGCTATTCAGCCGCGCCAGGTTCCTCTTCGATAGCTGTATAGCTGCCCAGACAGGAGCGCCGTACCGAAGTACCGACGTCGACACGCTGGCAAGGAGTCTCTTCGTGCTGCTACTGACTGCCGATCTGTTTGACATGATCCTGGTCAACGCTGCGATTGCTTTGGCCGCTTTCTCGCAGGCGTAGTCGACATGACTGTTGAAGTTTAGCCGGTCGTCGATCAACACCCCAAGATGCTTCACTTCTCGTCTCGAGTCGATGGTGAGTTCTCCGACTGAAACTTTAATATGCTGTACCGCCTTTCGGTTGCTGATCATCAGCACTTCGGTTTTGTGATGAGCTAATGCCAGCTTCCTCTCGCACATCCAGTTTTCGACCATTTCTATCGCCGCCGAGGCCCGTACTTCCACTTCGTTCAGCGACTCACCGATTACTATGAGCACGACGTCATCCGCGAACCCAACAATCTGCACTCCTCTTGGTAAGCTTAACTGCAGCAATTTGTCGTACATCGCGTTCCACAGCATCGGGCCCAGGATAGAGCCTTGAGGAACACCCGCTGTTATGCCTACACTTTTCTGTCCCTCACGCGTTTCGTAGACCAACGTCCGGTTCTGAAAGTAGCTCTTCAGTATTCTGCAGAGATACTCGGGAACCCTCATCCGGTGTAGGGATCTAGCTATTGCTTCCCAACTAGCGCTGTTGAAAGCATTTTTCACGTCTAGAGTGACGACCGCACAATAGCGATTTCCTCTTCTCTTTTGCTTCATGGCAGCATCGGCTGCTTGAACAACTAGCCGAATAGCGTCAACTGTACACCTTCTTCTGCGGAACCCGAACTGCATCCTCGTCCGTTCTCGCCTTCTGTGTAATTTCCGAGTCTGTTGGAGATCACCTTCTCCAGAAGTTTTCCAGTCGTGTCCAGCAGACATATAGGCCTATACGCCGATGGATCTTCGGGTGGCTTGCCCGGCTTCGGCAGCAGAACCAATTTCTGCCGCTTCCAACGATCGGGGAAGTTTCCGTCGTCGATACACTTCTGCAATGTGGTTCGAAACATAGCCGGGTTTTGTTGGATTGCTGTTTTCAGAACCAAGTTGGAGATGCCATCTAGTCCTGGCGCTTTCTTGGGTTTTAAGCTCTTCGCTACCGTGATGAGCTCCTGGTTGGAAATACGGGATTCCTCCATATCAGCGGCGACTTCCTCATACGGCGTGGGAGGCCAGACCGTTGGCTCGTGCTGAGGGAACAGTCCGTCTACTATGGCTTTCAGCTTATCTGGACACCTCTCAGGTGGGGTTGCTGGGCCTTTTATCCTTGACATAGCTACTCTGTAGGCATCTCCCCATGGATTTGCATCCGCGTTACGGCAGAGTTCCTGCATGCAAGCTGCTTTGCTGAGCTTGATGCCTTTTTTGAGGGCCGCTCTTGCCGCTCTAGACTCTCTGCCTTCTCTTCGATAGGTGCTTGTGGATCCTTCGTTGGCTAGAACTAAGTTCAGTCTGGATACTGTTTCCAGCAGGCTCCATCCTCTGGGGTTTGTGAGGCGGCTACCCCACTCAACTGCCTAGGCATTAAAATCGCCGGCAATGATGACTGGCCTCCTGTCACCAAGTTTCTCCAATATTTGGTCCAGCACCTGATTGAACCGCTCTATCGTCCAGCGTGGAGGTGCATAGCAGCTACATATGTAGACGCCGTAAACCTTGGCTATAACGAAACCCTCTATCGCGCGATACACCACTTCCTGCAGGGGATATCTTCCAACTGTCCAAATCGCAGCGGTTCCAGTTTCATCTGCTACCCAGTTACCATTTCCGGATGAGATACGGTACGGATCCGAGATGATTGCTACGTTGCACTTCGCTTCCTTCGTGGATTGGCACAGCAATTGCTGCGCGGTATCACAGTGATTGAGATTTATTTGCACTACCTCCACTGCGATTTACCGGACATCGCCTGTTTGAATGTTGGACATTTTGGGCCACCAGTAAAGTGATCCCTGTGCCCCTCATTTACACAGATGATGCACTTTGGTGGCTTCTTACACTCTTGTGCTTTATGACCTTCATCTCCGCATCTCCTGCACAGTTTCGATCTATCTGGTCCTCTGTCTGTCTGTCTGTCTGTCTGTCTGCCTGTCTGTCTGTCTGTCTGTCTGTCTGTCTGTCTGTCTGTCTGTCTGTCTGTCTGTCTGTCTCTTTTAAATCTTTATCAATTTGGCTCATATTTGGATTGAAGACTTGTTTTTGCATGTGAATTGATAATTTGGTGTGACACGGAGAATCGGAGAGGTTTCAAAGTGAACAGGTCTAATATAGATCAACAAACATTGAAATAATCGAATAATTTGTCTTTGGATTATTTTTATATGGCAAAATCAAATTATCACTTTTGTAGGTCATACTTGCCCCGGGGTCCTTACATAAAAATCTTACTTTTTTTTTTGCTTTGACATAAATTATTCGTATCTATATTGCAATGCTCGCAACACAATCTTAATTAATCTTTCTTTTACTTTTGCAGAACTTGTCCTGTTATCAGCGCTCGGATCATTACTCACCTCGGACTGGAAGTGTCACAAACACAAAATCATCCCAGACAGCACTGCCGGGGCCGGAAATAATGATCCCATCAGTCTGGGAGCCGGAACGAGCCTACTAAGCTTGTTATACACATAACGATTCGAAATAATCCGTCTCTTTCAACGTGTCACCATCCGGCCACCCATAGCAGCCAGCGCGGTGCGGTGCTGATTTAATCGTGCCTGCACGGATTTGTTCACCGAGAGCATCCCCGGCCCCCCACTCCCAGACCCTCAGACAATCTAAATCGTCCTCGTTCGCTCCGTCACGCACCGGCGAGTCCCCGATTGAAACCATGATCCCGGCAGCTCGTCACTTTCATTCCGCGCCAAGCCAACGACGATGATGATGGTGATGATGATGATGATGATGGGAAAGCACACTGCGTGATAGGTAGGCGTGCTTAATTCGATTTATGATGTTGTGAATTGAGTTTTGCATCCCCGCGACCACGACCGGCAACAACGTGACCAACCCGGGTCTTCCGGCCGGCTAACGCAAATTTACTCTGTGGCTAACTAGCGCACAATACACCAAACACAAAACACAAACACCGAAATATAAATTATAAACCGGGGCCGTTCGGTGGCGGGTAAAGCATGGATCGTTTAGAAATGGGATATACACCACCGTTGGAGTTGTAAATTTGGTTGGAATGCTGGAGTTGACCTTTTATAAGTTCGGATGTGGCCTTATCGCATTTCCAAATAATATTTTGAAAACCAAAAATTCGACGAAGACCTCAGAAGTATCATTCATTTACCTATGTAATAACCGTCATCGTGCGAAAAGTTTCAGACCTAGCAGTTCGACCTCTTTCTTGTGAAATGATTAGAACGCATTGTCGATCATTCGTGATGTTCGTTTGGCTAACATGCCTCTTAATGTGAGCCATGTGATTTCGTGGTCGTGCGGCTATTGTCTCCAAGCATTAAGTCGCATCGTGCTGAGGATCGCGAGTTTGCTTCCCACCGCAGCCGTCAGGAAAAGTTTTCGGCAGCCCCACAGAGCGTTGCATGCTAGTTCGTTGTCTAGTTTAGTGCTTCCTTCAATCTTGGTTGAGTGTTTTGTTGGATACTGAAGATATTATTGAAAACGTAGTTTTTGATGCCATATTGGAAGCCGCACGGAGTCTGCGGTTCATCTTCGATTATTTCCAATTGGATTTACCAAATGTTCAAAAAACCAAAATTAAAACAATTCGTCGCAACTTCACCTTACCTTACCGATCAGGCTAAGGCCTGGGTGGCCTCTGCTGTACATATGTAGTAGCCGTCTCCATTCCACTCGGTCCATGTTTTTTTTTGTTTCCAGTTCCACACTCTGCGTAGGGTCCGCAGCTCGTCCTCCATTTGGTCGACCCACCTAGCTCGCTGCGCTCCACGTCTTCTTGTACCGGTCGGATGACTCTCGAGAACCATTTTAGTCGGGTTGCTATCCGACATCCTGATGACGTGACCCGCCCACCGTAGCCTCCCGATTTTCGCGGTGTGGACGATGGTTGGTTCTCTCAGCATCTGATGTAGCTCGTGGTTCATTCGCCTTCTCCAAGACCCGTCTTCCATCTGCACTCCGCCGTAGATGGTACGCAACACCTTCCGTTCGAAAACTCCAAGGGCGCGTTGGTCCTCTGCACGTAGGGTCCATGTTTCGTGCCCATAGAGGACGACCGGTCTAATCAGCGTTTTGTAGATGGTAAACTTCGTGTTACGGCAAACTTTATTCAATCGTAGAGTTCTGCGGAGTCCAAAGTAAGCACGATTTCCTGCCACAATGTGCCTCTGAATTTCTCTGCTGGTGTCGTTGTCGGCCCAAGTACACGAATTCTTCAACCGCCTCGATTTCATTACCGTCGACATAAAATTGGGGTGGCGGACGCGGTGTTTCCTCCTTGGAGCCCTTTGCCATCATGTACTTTGTCTTCGACACATTAATGACTAATCCGATTCGCCTGGCTTCACTCTTTAGTCGGATGTACGTTTCCGCCATCGTTTCAAATTTACGAACCTTAATACCACTACCATCAGCGAAACCAAGCAGCCGAACGGACTTCGTGAAAATCGTCCCATTCGTGTTTATACCCACTCTGCTAATTACACCCTCTAAAGCAATGCTGAAAAGCATGCATGAAAGACTATCACCTTGCCGTAACCCTCTGCGAGATTTCAAGGGACTACGCACATCACTCGATCTATCGTCGCCTTGATCAATCGTATCAGTTTATCCGGGAATCCGTGTTCGTGCATAGTCTGCCATAGCTATTCTCGATCGATTCATACGCCATTTGAAATCGATGAACAAGGGATATGTGGGCACGTTGTATTCGCGGCATTTCTGCAACACCTGGCGGATGGCGAACATCTAGTCCGTTGTAGCGCGTTCACCCATAAATCCAGCCTGACATTGCCCCACGAACTCTCTTGAAATCGGTGATAAACGGCGGCATAAAATTTGAGAGAGTATCTTGTAGGCAGCACTCAGTAGTGTGATCGCGCGGTAGTGCCCGCAATCCAACTTGTCGCTCTTTTTGTAGAAGGGACACACGATACCTTCCATTCATTCCTCCGATAATACTTCCTCCTCTTAAATCTTGGTAATGACCCAGTGTAGTGCTCTCACCAGTGACTCTCCACCGTATTTTAGAAGCTCGCTTGGTAGTTGATCTGCTCCAGCGGCTTTGTTGTTTTTCAACCGGCCAACCTCCTCCTCAATCTCTTGGAGGTCAGGGGCCGGAAGTCTTTCGTCCTGTGCACATACTCCTAGATCTTTTACCACGTCACTTTCGGTACTTGCAGCGTCGCCATTGACGTGCTCATCGTAACCCCACATATGTACTTCTCAAAGCAATATCTTTATGTTGCTGCATATTAAGGTTTATTTAAAAAAAAGAGAAATAATTTGCTAATAACAAATATGGAAAAAAAGCAAAAAATGCGATAAAAGTAAAACGAATTGAAAAGAATTCTTCGTTTCTTGTGCAGGTAGTATATTGCTCGAGTGTCCATCAAAATATATACCAATAAAACACAGATGTCCTTAAAGTAAAGTTTATCGTTCAAAAATTTAAGCGCGTTTGAACGAGTTTGTACCACTTTATATACTCAGAAGGCCAGAAGGCTAGAAATTGCGTTTTCTAGAAGTCCCAATTTTGCTAATTCATCTCCAAAATGATCTGTGTCCCATTTCTAAATGACCCATGCTTGAACAGTGAGGCAGAACAAAAGTTATGCTAATATAAATCAACGAATTAGCATTCAGCCCGTCATAACAGCATCCGGAGCGGAGCAAGGATTTCAAAGCGTTCACCGCTTACCGAGAGACAAATACAAACAATAATAGAGCCTCCTCCAGGAATCCTGTGGGGAGCGGGTGCTGCAGCAGACCCACCCCACTGAATTTCCCCGAATCGACAGAAAGCGGATGTTTGCCCCACCCAAGCGAAAAGTTTGAACAACTTTTTCGGGGCGGTTTGGAGCGAAGGAAGAAAACAGCAAACACCGATCGAAGCCTTTTTCACACCACCACACCACACTACATAATGGATGGAAGGAACCGACGGCGACAGCTTGGCGGTCCGTGCCACTGCCTGCGACCTTTGATCCGGTTCTGGGGGATAGCAACGGCCATTGGTAAGTAGTTTTAAACCGGGGCTGGGGTTCGAATGTAAACTGTGTGTATAAGTTCTTGAATGGTAGAATTTGGCGCAAGTTTTTCGAGCGGCGGCACAAGGAAGTAATGTAATTAACAAACATAATAGATAGTCAATAAATCACAATGATACATATTGCCCATTTTACTGGCATTAAACCAGGTTTGCTGGTATGTCTTAAACATACTGGAAAAACTTGTAATTAGAAGGCACGAAATGTTGCTAATTGACAAATTGAGAGATGAAATTTGTGAAAAAAATCGCGTTCTGGTGGGATTCGAACCCACGACTCCGTATTCGCTAGACCGGCGCTTTAACCAACTAAGCCACAGAACAGGTAATGGTTCTGCGGAATATAAAGCCAAACTGGCTCTAAGCCGAAAAGAGAGATGAGTTTGTGAAATAGGAGTGTTCACGGTGCGGCTTCGGAATCAGTTTGGCTTTCTATTCCGCAGAACCATTACCTGTTCTGTGGCTTAGTTGGTTAAAGCGCCGGTCCAGAGAATACGGAGTCGTGGGTTCAAATCCCACCAGAACGCGATTTTTTCACAAATTTCATCTCTCAATTTGTCAATTAGCAACATTTCGTGCCTTCTAATTACAAGTTTTTCCAGTAAGCCAATAAATCATTTGGTTTACAAGATTTGAAAGCAAATATAAATTCTTAAATTGGAATGTATTTGACCTCCTTGTTTGGTTTTGGCTCTAATATCGAAAGATCCATTGATTTCAATGTTCCTGTGTTAAGTAGTTACCGCCACAGGATAAAAAGGCCGGAACAAATCTCATTTTCATGCTTTTTATCGCAGTATTCGTTGACTCGTCAAGGGGAGATGATATATAGTAAATGTATTTGATGAAAAAATCCCCAAACAATTAGGCAGAACCGTGAAACTCATCGGATTTGTTAAGAAATTTTCTGGGCAACTCTAATTTAACCTTCAAGTTTCAATTTTGTTGAAATGTCAAAATGTTGAATTCTGAACAAAATTTGCAGAGGGAGGGGGAGGGTCATAAGAGAAAATCGAAATTTTCGTCAGCCTGATTAATAAAAATAAAATGTAACAAAAATTTCAAAAAGCTATAGGCTTTACAACAAAATTGCCTCAATCTCCTCAGGCCTAGGATTCCAACCGAAAATTATGCCTAAATATTCGACCACGAATTACTTCGCAAACTTTTCGTTAGATAACATTAAAATTAAAGTTTTTAAAGATAGTAAGGGGCCATTCATTAAGTACGTCACGGTCCTAGGGAGGAGGGGGGTCGAAAATTTCTAATTTTAGTGTGACGTACTGAATGGATGCTCCCTTAATGGTCCTAACCACCTAAAAAACGCCGTAAAAACCGCGTAAAATAAAATCAAGTCACTGTATATGTGAAAAGGGATTATAGGTTACAGGGGGTTCTTTTAAGGCTTTTCAGGGGCGTTTCAAGGGTTTATGGGGCGTTTCAGGGAGACTTTTAGGGGCGTTTCAACTGGTTACAGGACACTTCAAGAAGGTTTTAGTGGATTTCAGAGGGTTGCAGGTGGGATATCAGGTGGGCTTTTAGGGATATTTTAAGCAGTTCCAGGACGTTTCAGGAAGCTTTCAGATGCGTTTCATGTGGTTTAAAGATGTTGACATCCTGGAACCCCTTAACACTTTAGAATGTGGAAACGTTGAGAGACGTTGTAGAGACGCCCTGAAACACATTGAAACGACCCTAAAAACCCACCTGAAAAGATGTTTCACCTCCTGAAACCTCCCTGAAACATCCTGTAACTCCTTGAAACGCCTTGAAACGTTCCTAAATGCCCACCTAAAACATCCTAAAACCTTCTGAAGCCCCGTAATACCCCCTGAATCGCATCTGAAACGTCCTATATCAAGGGGTCTCAAAAACCCACCTAAAACCCCTTGAAACGCATTGAAACACCCTAAAAGCCAACCTGAAAAATCTTGGAACTACCTGAAACCCCTTGAAACGTGCCCAAAAGCCTTCCTGAAACATCCTGGAAGCCCCAGATGCCCCTAACACCTCCTTAAGCGCCTCTGAAACCTCCCTCAAAAGCCTCCTCCTCCCCCTGAAACATCCTGAAACACACAGAAACCTCCTAAAACGCATCTGAAACCTCCCTGAAAGGCCCTGATCTCCTTGAAACGTCCGTGAAACGCTCCAAAAAGCCTCCTCCTAACTTTAGTACCATACAGAACCGTGCACAAATATCTCAGGGAAATTCTGCCGGGGACTTTTCAAACTTTGAATTCAAAAGAATTTCAAAAAGAATTCAAACTGAAAATACCGCTTGAGTTTTCACCAAGTACATATCTGTAGAATTCAGGCCGAAAAAAATTTTTTTTTTTCGGTAGCTCATATTGCAAATTCATGCATCTTTGAAAAAAACATACCTGCAGGAACCTCAGCAGGAAACCCAGAAAGAATTAACAGGAGAATCCCGGAAGGATTTCTTGAAGAATCATCCTGAAGCCCTCCTACGAACCTTCTTCTTCTTCTTCTGTATGGTTCTACGTTCCCACTGGAACTTGGCCAGCCTCTTTTCAACTTAGTGTTCTTAGAGCACTTCCACAGTTATTAATTGGAGGGCTTTCTTTGCCAGCCATTGCATGAATTTGTATCTTTTGATGCAAGCACAATGATACACTATGCCCAGGGAGTCGATAAAATTGTCCCGACCGGAACGGGAATCAAACCCGCCGTCTCCGGATTGGCGATCCATAGTCTTAACCGCTAGGCTAACTGGAGACCCCCTGTGTGCGAGCCTGTGAAGCCCTAAAACCTCCTGAAACGATCTGCCCTTGATGTTCACCTGAAAGTTCGGTTGGATGTAGGAAAACAATTAAGTACATATGCTTACATACATATTTCAGGGGGTCCCAGATGGTTTGAGGTGCGTACAAGGTGATCTCAATGGCGTTAGCAGGGAGTCATAAGGACGTTTCTGGGGATTTCCAGGGGGTCTCAGGGTGTTCCGGGAGAGCTCCAAAGAGTCTTAGTGGCGTTTCAGGAAGTTTCGTGAATACTATGAAGTCTCAATGGCATTTTAGAGGGTCTCAAGAGCGTTTCAAACGCTCCCAAAGGGTTTAAGAAAGGTCTCAGGGACACTTCATGGGGCGTCAGGGGCGTTTCGGGAGGTCCTAGGGTGTTTCAGGGGGACCCAGGGGATTTCAGGGAGGTTTCAGGGGCACTTAAAGGGTTTTTTATGGACATTCCAGGTGATCTCAGAAGAGTTTTTGGGAGTCTCATAGGGCTTTTAGATGGTCTATGTGGGATTTCAGGGAGTCTCTGGGTGCTTCAGGGGGTCTCTGGGTGCTTTAGGGAGTCTTCCAAGAGAGCGTTCCAAGTGGACTCAGGGGGTTTTTAGGGGATATCAGGGGCGTTTCAGGAGGTCCCAGAGGGCTTAAAGGGCGATACTACGAAGTCTCACCGGCGTTTAGGGGGTTCGAGGGGGTCTCAGAAGCGATTTTGTGTCTCAAGGTGGTACTAGGAGATCTTAGGGTAGTTTCAGGCGGTCCCATGGGCGGTACAGAGGAGTTCATAATGGCCTCACCAGCGTTTCAAGGGGATTCAAGCAGTACCAGGAAGTATCAGGGGCGTTTCAAGGGATCTCATGGGGTTTCAGGAGGGCTCCAGGGAGTTTGAGGGGCGCTTCAGGATGTCTCAGGGGTGTTTCAGGAAGTTTTGGGGGATGCAAGGAGGTCTCAGAGGCGTTTACGGGGTTCTTTAGGGGTTTTCTAAAGCTGAAGCTACCTGAACCCTTATGAAACGCCCCTCAACCACGTGATACGCCTCTGAAGGGCTTTAATTTCTCTAAACCAAAACTCAGTCATCTACTCCTGAAGCCCCATGAAATCCCCTCTAAAACTTCTTGAAACCATTTTAAGCCCTCTCTCCTGGAGCCCCCTAAAACACCCCTGAAATCCATCATCTCAAACCGAAAGGAGATAAACCTTCTAGAATCAAGTTTATTTATTCGAAGTACTGACTTCTTAATTCATGCACAAAGCTCCTTCTTTTTATGCCCTGTTTTAGTTTATGCACCTCAGCCCATAACATAAAAAGAGGTTCCATTTTATCTGTCAGATATTTGATTTCATGTTGGTAATTCTGTGACAACTTGTAAAATTTTGTTCTACCAGTGCTATAACTATCAACAGAAAATGTTTTTTTTAACGACATGCACGAATATTATTTGTCGTATTCAAGTAACTTTTATGTGGATTCGAGAAATGCCTAGATTTTCTTATAAGCTTTTAAGCTATAGCACGTCATCACAGACAGAAAATCAATCAGAAACATAGATTTTGCGATCCAACTGTTAAACCCGATAAAAATAACAGACTTTGTACACAGCTGAAAATAACAATCCATTATCCAACCGCCAAGGTATCAATTTACCAGTTGACTTCATAAGAAATCCCCACGCCGTATCACGTTCGTGACATTTCCCGATTGGATCTCTTCTCCGTGACTTGGCACCGTTGTTGCGTTGCGTTTTCGGATGGTTGTTGTCGATGATTGCTGTTCACCACCAAACAACCTTTCCACTTCAACATCGTGCTCCGCAACCAGAAGAAACGACGACGGAACGTGTCCTCCGTTTTCCAACTGGTATCATACATTTTATCTTCGTTTCATGTGGGTATTGGGTACGTACCTACCTCCGGTTACGGATGTGTGGACAGACGGTGTGGAACATCGATATGGCCACGTACAACAGCCAGAAAGCATACGCAACACATTTCACACCTGGTAGCCAAACAAGCTGAAGCGGAAAAACCATCAGCAACAACTTCCGGGTTTGGGGGAAGGCCACTTCAGGTGATAAATCATTGCTGTCTTCCTGGCCGAAAGTATGCCATACACAACAGCACGCGCGGTACCGTGTACCGGGGTAATCTGATGTGGTTGGGGTCAAATGATACAATTTAATTCATCTTGAAGTTACTTACTTACTTACTTACTTACTTACTTACTTACTTACTTACTTACTTACTTACTTACTTACTTACTTACTTACTTACTTACTTACTTACTTACTTACTTACTTACTTACTTACTTACTTACTTACTTACTTACTTACTTACTTACTTACTTACTTACTTACTTACTTACTTACTTACTTACTTACTTACTTACTTACTTACTTACTTACTTACTTACTTACTTATTTACCTATTTTTTTTCAAAAACTGAAAAACTAATCCATTTATCCTCAACCTACGGTACCTCTACATGTCGCGTGGATGCTCCACTATCTGAGACTGATTGTGGGCTTGGGCCCGGCTCTGTTCCCAAAACAATTTCATCCATGCTCACAATCGGGTATCAGGAATACCACACGTAGGAACGAGCACGACGACAACCGTGTCTGATTTATCGAACCAACCGATATCCATCGCCGTATACCTACTCTGGTTGGGTCCATAAACTACAGCACAGCACAGCCAGACAGTTTCACGAAAGGGAACTTTTTTGCGCGCTTTTGGATCAAGTGCTCAAACGATGCGATGCGTAGCTCAAAGCTTTCGTTTTGCGAACGGAATCGCGATAGGTATTGGGTGAGAGAAAATTTATGACGCTCTTCAGGGTAATACACACTATATTATTTACGATAATTTTACTGGTTTGTTTTGATTGAAGCCATTCAGGATGGAATAAATTCCAGTTCGGTGCTATTGATTCCCAGGCGTTTGTGGTAGTTTGTTGTTTTCCAACTGACTAAAACAAACAGATTCGTATTCTTTCTTGATTATCATAAAGCAATCAACTTTAAGGTGAAACATCAAGAAATCCCATTGCAATTTTTCATACAAACTTTAGAGGCACAAATCTGACGAACAAAGCATCGAACCAAGCCGCACTTGTTTTTCCTGACTTTGCTCACTTCCAAAAAGAGGCAGCTTTTACAAATCGAGAGCATTTGTTTACAAATTTTCAAGATTGGTGCTCTTGAAAACGTGAGTAGGGGACCAAGTCGGCCATTGTGGCAGCCATGTTTGTATTCTCCGAAGTTTCTCCTTAACGAACTGTCGTATATCAGTCTTTTTACAAAGTATGAAAATAAATATATGTAATAGTGTATGAATGAACGAGTTCATCTTGGGAGCCAGGATTTGCTTCCCTTCCGGATATGGGATTCCACCCCAGGTCCTCGGCTTAAAAGGCATGCGCTTCAACCATCACACCAGTTCCACTTCAACCAAATTATTATGTGAAATGTGTATTCCTACACATTGACGAATTTAAAGACTCAAGTTGAGACTGAAACAGAAACGATTATTGTTCAAATCAAGTAGCACCTGAACTCACTTATATCAATGAGTTTTATAATACCGTCGATGGGGGTGAGAATCAAAAATGCATACTTCCTCATTCATTGTTCAATAACTTTTGCTTCTTTGAATGAAAAAGTCTTTTGACCACTGGAATGTGATCTTTAGTAAAGTATGTTCAAATGATAAAAAAGTATTTGGAGTTTGTCAATTGTCCTTAAAACTACAAGTGTATGAAAATTAACCGATTCTCACCCCTTGGAGGGGGTGAGAATGGGTCTTAAGGGAACCGAATTCTTTCAGCATTGACTCAAATGGATATGAGTTTGAGATTCTATGATACTTCTTAAAGCCACCTTAAAGCGAACCCTAAAAGTGGCATTTTGAAAGGGCCTTATTTTCACGCTTTTTTCGATGATTTATCAAATATTAAACAATTGCTCTACAATTCACCAAATATGACGACATAAAAAAAATTGATTCGATATTCGTGTAGTGAATACGAGGCGAATACACTGAAAATAATCGACACGCCTCTTCCATGTTCTTTTTCACGTTAATTTATCGTTTAAAACAGCAAGCTATATTAACGTGTAATTCTTTTGAATCAGACGTTGAATAGTTTAGGTTCTAAACCACTGGCTTTTACACATGATTTGAACGTGTTTGACAGTGTGTTTATGTATCGATAATGGAAATGGTTCGCCTACCACTTAATGTACATCATCGAACTCGCTCGCGTTAAGTGTGTCTAAGCATACTTCATTTTTTGGAGATCAGGAACCCGCAGCAGGGTGCCTGCAACTGATATACTAAGAAAATTGACATTTATGATGCCAGATCAACGTGTTTTACACATGATTTCGAAAAGCAATTTTATGACTGGTTTGACACGTTAAAATCAGATGTTTTCCAAGTGGTGAAAATTCATGTTTGAAACATGTGGCTCGAACGTGTAGAATATTTTCAGTGTAGTAATGAGCAAATCGAATCACCTTTACGTAGTTTACGTTGAGTGTGAATTGATGACAGATATTGAAATGAACTCAATGGAAGAAAAAGAAGCGAACGGTTCGATAAAAATTTCCCTTCAGTTATTGCGAATCTTTTCTGAAATGCGCATACCGGCCAACAACTTGTGCGCCGACAGCCCATGCGCCGGGTTGTGCGCCATACAAAATGTAAATAAACAAGTGTCAAAACGGTTCGCGCCAAGAGCTCTATCTCTCTTAGGGTTCGGATCCATTTTTTGACTAAAACATTTCACTTCCTTATGTCTAGAAATAATGTACAACAAAGATATTACTGACGATAACAACGCTTTTACTTCATTAAACCACTGATTAATAGTGATTTGGCTAGTGAAAAACTTGGCGCATAGGCAATCGGCGCGCAAATTGTGCGCTGGTGTGCGGATTTGAGTTAATCATCGCAAAGTGCCCAACACACATTATACCCTGGCGCGCAACCTAGAGATCGAAGAGAAACTTGTCGAAATGCTAAAAATTCCCGAGAAGCTCAATATATGACGTGTGTTACAAGAACGGTCGACGTAGAATTAGAATTTTGTTTTTGTTAATAATAGTAGTAGATTTCGAATACGACAATTCGCAATGTTTGATGAGATATTTCAGATAATGTTTGGACCCAATCTCGCCCCTCTGACACTATGTCACCCCCACCGACGGTAGTTATAATGTTGTTTCGAATGTGTTTGCACTGGAACCTCTTTCCCCAGCAAGAAATATTTTAGACATCTATGCACACAATGTATTGTTGCGAATGCTTATGGAATACGTTCTGCGCTACTCTTAGAGCCTCGGAGTGCAATTCTGATTATTTAGCAACATTCATTTGGTTGTCTAGGTCTTTCAAATTATGTAGCTCCTCCAAAAAATCTTTCAGGAAATCTTCCAAGACTTTCTCCAAGAATTCCTCAAATAATCTTCCCAGGTATTCCACCGAGAAATCCCGGAAGATTTTTCAAGAAATTCCTCGATAATTCTTCCATGAGTTCCTCCAAGTATTCTACCAAAATTCCTTCAAGAACCCCTCCAGGAATTCTCTTAGAATTCCTTCTAGAATTCTACCATGAATGGGGCATAAACACGTGGTTATTTTTTGGGAGACTCTGAAATCAAACCCCCCCCCGAAGTGGTTTTTCGTTCATACAAAAAAATGTGTGGACCGTGGTCTTGCCAACCACCCCCCTCTCTCTCTCTTCATGGCATAACGTCCTCACTGGGACAAAGCCTGCTTCTCAGCTTAGTGTTCTATGAGCACTTCCACAGTTATTAACTGAGAGCTTCCTCTGCCAATGACCATTTTGCGTGCGTATATCGTGTGGCAGGCACGAAGATACTCTATGCCCAAGGAAGTCAAGGAAATTTCCTTTACGAAAAGATCCTGGACCGACCGGGAATTGAACCCGTCACCCTCAGCATGGTCATGCTGAATACCCGTGCGTTTACCGCCTCGGCTATATGGGCCCAACCACCCCCCCTCCACCATGGTTTATGGATGGCCTCAATTTCTTCAAGAAAACTCTGCCAAGAGTTCCTCAAAGAATCCCTCTAGGTATTCCTCCAACAATTTCTTCAGGAATTCCTCATAGATTTCTACTTAGAAATTCTTCAAACATTCCTCCAGAAATTCTTCCAAGAGTTTCTCCAGGAATTCCTTCAAGAATTCTTCTATGTTTTTTTTTTCAAGCAGCTCTCGACGAATTTCTCTACAAAATCCTCAAAGAATTTCACCCGAAACCTCCGGGAAATCGTCCAAACATTTTTCCAAAAGTTACTCCAGGGGTTCATCCGAGATTATTTTCAGGCATTTCTCCTGAAATTCCTCCAGGAATTCGTGAATAATTTTTTTAAGGAATTTCAACAGAAATTACTTTAGGAAATCCTCCAGGAATTCTTCGTAGGATTCTTCCAGGGATTTTTTTTTAAGTTTTTCAAAAAATCCTCCATAAATTCTTCCATGAACACCCCTAGGCTCCTTCAGGAAACCTTAAGTAATTCCTCAAAGAAAAACTCCTGAGATAGCTCTAAGAATTCGTCTGATAATTCCTTCAGGGATTTCCTCAGAAATACCTCCGAAATCTGTTAATTTTCGCCAAAAAATCCTCCCGAAATTCCTAAAGAAACTCCTTCGGGAATTACTCCAGGAACTCTTTCAGGTATTCTTTTATATTTTTTTCTTGAAACTCCACCTGGAAGTCCTCCAAGAATTCCCCAAGGAATATCTCCAAGAATTCATCCAGGAATTCATCCAAGACATCTGCCTAGAGTTATTTCAAGAATCCCTCCAGGAATTCCTCTAAAAAATCCTACAGGGCCTTTCCCAAGAATTTCACCAGGGGTCCCTTTAAGACTACTACCAAGAATCCCTTTAGGTATTTCGCCAGGAATATATCCAATTATTTTTTCAACCCCAGGGATTCCTCCGAGAATTCTTTTAGGTAATTCTCCAGGAACTGCTCTGAGACTTCTTCCCAGAATTTCTCCAAGAATCTCATCAGGAATTTCTCCAAGAATTTCTCCAAAAATTCCTCCAGCTAATTTCTTCAGGTATTCCTCCAAAACTTCTGCTAAGAACTTCTCCAAGAATCCGTCCAGGAATACCTCCAGGATATATTCCAGATATTCGTTCAGCAAGTACTCCAGTAATTCCTTCAGGAATTCCTCTACGAATTTCTCCCTCAGGAATTATTCTACGAATTTCTCCTGGAATTACTTTAGGAAATAAAAATAGCAAAAAATACCTTCGAAAATTCCTCCAGGAGTTTCTTCAGGACTTCTTCAAGTCAAGGATGTTCTGTTAAATTCCTTCATACTACATGAATTCTTCCAGAATGTACTCAAGGGATTCATGCAGGATTTTATACAGAAATTTCTTCAAGAAATGCTTGGTCAAATTCCTTGTAGAATTCCTGTAGGAATTTTTGGAGAAATTCAAGAAAGAATTTTTCAAGGAATTCCTGAAGAAATCCCTAGAGAAAATCTTGGTGGAATTCTTGAATGAATTCTTGAAGTTATTCCTTAAGTAATTCATGGAAAGGAATTCTGGCAGGAGTTCTGGATTGTTGGAGGAGTTCTTGGATGATTTCCTGATGGAATCCCTGGAGAATTTCCTGTAGGCATTTCTGGAGGAATTTCACAAGGATTTCTTGAAAGAATTCCTGAAGGTATTTATTGAAAAATCCCTAGAGTAATTTATAAAGGAATCCCTGCCCAAATTCCTGGAGGGATTCTTGGAGGAATTTTCGACAGAAGCATTGGATCAGGTTTTGGAGAAATTCTTAACAGAGTTACTGTCGGAATTCCTAAAAGAATTTCTGGAGGAATTCCTGGGCGGATTCTTGGAGAAATTCTTAGCAGAAGTTTTTTTTTAGGAATAACTGAAGAAATTCTTGGAAAAATTCATGAAAGAATTATTGCAATAATTTCTGAAGAAGTCTCGGAGCAGTTCCTCGGAGGAATGCCTGGAGTTGTCCCAGGAGTATTTTCTTGAGGAATTTCTGAAGGTTTCCTAATGAACCTTGGAGGTATTCATAAAGAAATTGGTGGTAGATTTTTTGGATGAATTCTTGAAGGAATTTCTTGAAAAAATCCTTGGAGGTATTTGTGGAGAAATTCCTGAAAGGATTCTTGGCAGAAGTCATAGAGGGACCCTTGTTAAATTCTTGGGAACGCTCCTGTAGGGTTTTTTGGAGGAATTCCTGGAAGAATTCCTGAAAAAATTCTAGGAAGATTTCTTGGAGGAATTCCTGGATGAATTCTTGGAGAAATTTCTTGAGGAATCTCTTGAGGAATTATTGGTGGAATTCTTGGAGGAATTCTTGGGGGGGGGAATTCCTGAAGATATTATAATAGGAATTCCTGAAGAACTTCCTGGTGGAATTCCAGGAAGAATTTATCAAGGAATTCCTGACAGAGTGCCTGGAGAAGTTCCTGAAGGGGTTCCTTCAGTAATTCAGCGAGGAATTTTGCCGTAATTCCTTAAGAACTTTTGGTGAAATTTCTGAGGATATCTCTGAAGGAATTCTCCTACGAATTCTTAGAGTAATCTCAGGACTATTTTCTTGAGGAATTACTAAAAGTTTCCTGAAGGATCCTGGAGGTATTCATGAAGGAGTTTCTGAAGGAAGTCTTGAAATTTCCTAAAAAATCCATGGAGGAATTCCTAGAGGATTTCCTGAAGTAATTTCTGTTAGAATTCCTTTAAAAATTAATTCACGAATTCCTGGAGGAATTTCTGGAGAAATGTTTGAAAGTAATATCGGATGAATCTCTGGAGTAATTGTTGGTAGAATTTGTGGACGATTACCTGCGGATTACTGGAGAAATTCTTTGAGGAATTCCTGGAGAAACTCTTGGCCGAATACCAGTGGACACCCAAATAAAAATACATATAGATACTCGCAATATTATGAGGTGCAACAGACACAATCGTGAAAGAATTATGCCGATGGAGTGAACAGAAACAATAGTAAAGCCTGTAGACCTTGAAGGTCCTGATTCCAAAATAGTTTGGAAGGCGTGGAATAACCCATGAATGTACCAAAAGCATTATAGCTGTGCACTAAGGCTCCATCAGCAGTATAGACTACATCCCACGAATATTTTTTGCAATTAAAGCATGATACCTTAAATAGATATCGTAACCCAACCTTCAAAGTGTTAGTATTTCACGGAATGTCCAACTACCACAATATCGAGTTGCTCGTAGCATTGCGAGGTCTAATGGACATCAACGTGACTAAATTTCATGAACAGAGTGAACACAAATGATGGTAGATGTTGTAGATCTTAAGAAAATGAATTCCAGAGTAATTTGAATGACCTAGATCACCCAATTCATGTACCATGGATATTCTAGGAGTGCTTTGAGGCTTTCTGAGTACCGTAGACTGTGAGGATTCATCGTGTATAAAATTTGGTATGGGATATTTAATTTGTGACACAAACTTCGGAGTACTTTGGAGGCCTTAGAATAGCTCTGGGATCAAAACTTCAACAGACTATGATGGGTAGTCATGTCAAGAATGAGGGAGAACTATTAATGATTTGCAAAAAGATGAAATTTGAGTTAAAATATGTAGAATTTATAAAAAATACAAAAAAGCCACGTATTTTCGAATACTAGCAAAAGGGGGGATGGTGCAAGGGGGGGGGGGGGGGGTACCATGCATTTCTTAGCACAACTATATTACCCTTGACTATAAAAAAATATTTAAAAACAAAAACGATATTGCATTTCTGCCAAAAGTAGATCGTCCTGGGTGTTTACGAGTTAAGCAAGTCGCATAAATTCGTAGATGGTACAGCCCCAGTCCCAGTGTTAAGGTAATTGCCTTCGCGTCCGTTACCAAAGTACAAAGATTGTGCGCTTATCTCTGACTCCAAGAGAAGATCAATGCAATCTTCCAATGGTCGAGAGCTGTCCTGGCCACGCCCTTGCGACAGCTGAGTGATGGGAAATGAAGATTATTTGGACACCTAAGAAAGGTATGTAGAGACCTCTACGTTCTCTCAGGCCTAGGTGTCACGGGAATTGGGTACTGTTAGTGGAAAGGGTAAGTCCAAAGGATACGTTTGATCAACGTTGAACAGGAACAGACTAATCAAAATATATGAATTCTAGTACGACGAAATTGTTGACTTCCATTTGCGTGTCCCGGACATCCAGCAGCAATATACCAAAACTACAGGCGAATCACGCGAAAATGAAGACGAATTCCGGCACCCCGATGGGAATAAGACCAACAGATATAACAATCGCGAACTACCCAGAGATCAATTCTGGCATTCGATTTGAATAGGTCGAATCTACATAGGAATCACAGCAAACTTACGACCTATTCAAATCGAAAGCCAGAATTAACAAGCACGTTCCGAAGCAAAATTTGCAATTACAACCGTTGCTCGATTCGGTCGGTCATAATCGAAACAACGCGAAGCAAAAAAAAAAACGGGTGACAGTTTCGAAAACGCAGCCGTTCGCGCGCACAGTCTGCCACAATCCGGGGGTGCAGAAATTTAAAATGTGCATAAATTAAAAAAGGCATAAACAGAAGTAAATTTGTGCATAAATTAAGTTTCGGCTTGAATGAGGAAATGTAGTTCGCGAGAACAGAACATGCTTCTGGGTATTTGAGGGTAGGCTAAAATAGTTTCCAAAAAGTGGCCAGAGAGCCCAAAATAGGGGGTTCCAAGTAGCTTCAGGGGTTTGTTTCAGCGGATTTGAGGAGCCTTTTAAGGGCGTTCTGTCAGAATTTGTTGGTGTCTTAATGGGATAACGGGGAATTCAGAGGCTTTTCAATAGTAGTATTAAGGGGGTTTAAGGGACGTTTCAATGGCAATTCAGGTGATCTCAGCATCCTTTGAAGGGCGTTGCAAGGAGTATGAGGAGCGTTTCAAGATATTTCAGAGTCATTTCAGATAGCATTTCAGGAGTATTTCAAGGGCCTTCAAGTGCGTTTCAGGGGGATTATTCTTCTTTATTGCTCGACGTTCGCGTTGGAAATTGGCCTGCCTCTCTTCAAGTTAGTGTTCTAAGAGCACTTCCACAGATATTTATTGAAGGGCTTTCTTTGCCTACCATTGCATGGATATGTACATTGTGGGGAAAGTACAATGACACACTATGCCCAAGCAGTCGAGAATATTTCCCTGACCGGAACGGGAATCGAACCAGCCGTCTTCGGACTGGCGATCGATAACCTTAAACACTAGGCTTTCAGAATTCCCCTTAAATCCTATGTAATGAAAATAAGACGCTCCGAATCTCCCGAAAATTCATCCGTAACGCTTCCATATCGCCTCTAAATCCCGCCGAAAATGCTCTGAACTTTCACAAGAAAGAGCGGTTTGCAAAATGAGTGTTGTTGCTGGGAACACTGGTCCTTGTCCTCCGTTGGTTGTGCAACCGAAGCTGAACCACCCGTTTGATCTGTCAGCGCGAGATAACTGGCAAGAATGAGATGGATCGAAGACAGCCAAATGAGCGAACGTTCATATACCGCTAAGTGTCGAGATAAAGTTAAAATTATTAAATTACCTTTGTTAATTGGAAAATCCTAGTTGAATTTGTTACTACTAGTTTACAAAAGTTAGTGTAGAATTTATTATAGGTTTTAATTTGAAACCTAATTAAAATTGAATTCTTACAGGTCCCGAAAGAGGTTAGAAGTCCTAAAGCCTAAGATCTAATATCGTGCAATGGAGAAGATACGTAGATGACATTTTTGCGGCAGTTAAAGAACGCTACCTGTAACAGACCCTTGATTTGCTTAACTCTCAACATGCCACGATAAATTTCACAGTAGAGAAAGAAATAGACGGAAACCTGCCCTTCCTAGATCTAATGATCACTAGGAAAGATGATAATAGATTAAAGTTTGCAATCTACCGTAAACCAACATCCACTGATCGCTACATAACGTCGGACTCAAACCATTTCGGTGCACAGAAACAACCAGCATTCCACTCCATGGCCCATCGTCTTTTCAACGTACCGATTGAAAAAGAAGATTTCATCGAAGAAAGGAGTAGAATCCACAAAGCGGCGGAGCTGAACGGGTACGGCAAAGACTTCGTTGACAAAATTCTTCGCAAACATGAAAGAAAGAAACATAGAAGGAATGCTACAACACTAGAATCCGAGAAAGAAGATGTCCGAAGGATTAGCCTCCCTTTCTATCCCAAATTAACAAATTCGGTTCAACACACTCTGAAGCGCCATGGTTTCCACGTAGTGTACAAAAGTCAAAACACACTGAAGGACTTGCTGTGCAATCTCAAGGATAAGATTCCCACCGAAGAAAAATCTGGAATCTACCAAATACCCTGCAAAGATTGTCCAGCAGTGTACATCGGACAAACTCGCCGTAAATTGAAAGTTCGCCTGCGGGAACATAGGAATGCGGTTGAGAACGGTAGGCTGAATGAATCGAGTGTGGCAGTACATGCTTTGGCCGAAAATCACACTGTTAATTGGGAACAAGCTAAGCTGTTAAAAACTGTTAGAAAAACCTCTCACCTCAATGCTTGGGAATCAATGCACATAAGGCAATCCATGAGACAGATGCGATCAGCTGATTTTTTCTGTTTACAATGTGTTTTTGACGTCCAGCGATTGGGGTGACAGTCAAATACAAAGGAATTTTTTAAGCACCGATGACACTTGACGAAACTTTGTTAAGTTGTACTCACACTGTGTTTACACATTTAGCTGTCACCCCCATCGCGGTAAGTCGCCATGGATTGCCTTATAGCTACTGCCAACTCCCCATTGATGAATGAGGATGATGCTCCCATACAATCATCCCTCTTCCGTTTGACGAAGCTGAAAATGCAGTAAATTTCATCTCTTCTCGACGTGTACTGTATACAGTATGAATATGTGTGTCGTGTGAGCAACCAATAGATGGGCTGCGTCGAGCCCGAAACCGGTCGGCGAAAAAGGTACAGGGGATGGCCAAAATGTTTGGGATAGGCAACTTTTTTTCTCTCACAAAAAAATTCAACATGCTGTAACTTTTCATAGAGTGCATCAAAAAATCTCAAACTTTTACTGTTTGTCAACCTATTATATGTGCATCATTGGTACAAATTTGGGCTCGATTTATTAATTTTTCGTGAAGTTAGAACCGTTCGGTTAAAACACAATTTTTAGACAACTATTTTTTGAACTGTTATATCTCGGAAACCCGTCAACCGAATTGAATGAATTTTTCCAACCGAGCGAGATGTTGGTTTGATAGCGGTTGGTTTTGATAGCGGTGGCAAAACTCAATGGGAAAAGCAGTGTGACAATATTTTGGTGGGATATTTATGAGGCTAATTATCATTGAAAACGATGAAAGTTTGAAAAATGGCATCTTACCCTACTTGACCCTACTACGCGGAAAGTGGGTTAACCCAGCGAAGGAAATGACATTCACATTGTAAATTTAAAGGGAAAACAAATATTTTCTTAAAACCGACCTGCCACAAAAAAAATATCTTTATTTCTAAGAAGATGCATGTTTGTTTCAAACATGGATTGCATTCGCTTCCAAATGTGACGATCGATTTGGAATTTATTTGAGTTCACCTCAAATATTTTTGATGTTACCATATTTTTTTCTGCGTGTAAGGCTTGGGACACACTGGTGGTGTTCGTACCATGGTACAAGTTGTCAAGAAAATTATTCCAAGGCTATCTTGAATGAAGACAATGTAGGAGATTATAGAAGTAGGCTATGATTTGTAGAATAGGGTCATTCGATGTAATGTCAGATTATTCGACCTCGAGTCGCCAAATATAGTAGACGTACCTATTCGGAGAAGCTCGTTGCGTTTCAATTTCTTCAATTCAGAAGTGGGATACTGAACTTGCGTGACTTCACGAGGCGAGGAGTTGAAACTTTTTCTAACGTTGAAGGCGAATTGGAAGGACATGAAATGAGCATTACAAAGCGAATGAAGGATTTAAGTATAGAAGAAGACAGAACGCGTGCCGAAACTAATTCAATGGTTGTTGGTGAACGTGGAGCTATTGCGGATGAAATCAGAGATGAAGACAGGAGTGGAGCTGAATGTAATTCAAGATTAATGGTCGACAGGAAGAGCAAATCCGGTGTTCAGATGATATTGCATCCTGAGTACGTCCGTGGATTGATTCCAGAATTTGTTCCGGAGAAGATCACTGCAGAAAAATGGCTACGGAAAATTGATGCTTTGAAGACCGTACATGGCTGGGAAGAACGGGCAGTACTTCACTATGCGATTATGCGATTAGGAGCGATGTCAAAAATTTGGTTCGAAGCTGTAGAAGAAAATATCAACGGTTGGGACGAGTTCGAGAATAGAATAGTGGGAGCATTTCCATCAAAAATCGATGAGGTGGATATCCATGCCGCTTTAGTGAAACGAGTGAAGCTAGCAAATGAAACCTACGAAAATTTTGTCTATGATGTCGTGGCTAAAGCTAAATTGGTGGATCTTTCCGATGCGGTTATCATGAAATACATTATCAATGGCATTCCGGACTATCGTTTAAGACTGGCGTTAAGCACTTCTGGACATTCATCTGTGGAATCACTGTTGGAGGCTATGATGTTTTAATTGTGGAGAACGTGGGCACTTGGCAAGAATGTGCTTCCGAAGACGTGGACAACAATTTGAAGGTGGTGGTAATTATCGACAAACAAATGTTGAAGATTCAAGGGCAGTCAACTCAAGCATCAGTCAACACAGCAAAGGTTTTGGCGGATCTGGTGACAGCGGCGGTCATGACGGTGGAATGTTTGGCGATCAACATCACGCAAAAGTTACAGAATATCGAAAAACGGACGGACATTACATGGAGAAGCGATCAAATCTTATCTCGGTTGTAGAAGCAGATCAAGTCCACAGAGGAACTGAAGAAAATAATTCGAAGCGATCTCGAGGTAGTATTGAGTTTAGAGGTAGGACTGTTTTAGAAAAATCATACTTCAAAATATTAGTTAGATTTTCACATTTTTATAGGGAATGTATAACACTTTTCGACACAGGTAGTCCAGTTTGCTTGATTAGAAGTAGTGTGGTGCCAAAATCAATTCAAATTTCCAAACACTTAGAACACAATTTTTCAGGGCTCAATAATTCAAAAATCGACATTTTAGGGACATTCGAAACAGAAGTTGTTATTAACCATTTTATTTATAAATTGCATTTTAAAATTGTAAAAGATTCAACCATGGAACCGATGTGCATTTTGGGGGCGGACTTCATAAAAGGGAATGACTTGGTGGCTGAATATGACGGTAACGAGATAGTTTTTGGTAAAAATAATGAAAAAAATGAGGAACTTTTGAATGTGATTGCAGAAAAAGATAATATTTGCCCGGAAATTTTCTTGATTTGTAATGTAGATCAACTAGATATTGGAGATTCTACGATTCCTTTCGAAAATGTTGCTAAAATCAGATCTCTTTTTAACAATGTGTATGAAAATGGAATCCGACCAGTTAAACCCAAACATTTGTATACTATGAAAATAGAGTTGCAAAATAACAAAACATTTAATTTTCCTCCACGTCGTGTTTCGAATGCCCAGAAGCTAGAAATAGAAACACAAATCAATAAGCTTTTGCAAGAAGATGTCATTCAAGAGAGCAATTCATCTTATGCTAGTAGAATTGTTTTAGTTAAAAAGAAAGATAATTCATGGAGGATGTGTGTAGATTATAGGGAATTGAACAAAATTACAGTAAAAGATAGATATCCAATTCCAAATATTGAGGACCATTTAGACAGTTTAAGGAATAAGAGATATTTCAGCACTTTAGATCTCAAAAGCGGATATCATCATCTTTTGATTGACGAAAATTCTCAAAAACATACAGCGTTTTTGTGCCATTTGGGTCAATGCGAATATAAGAAGGTACCTTTCGGTTTATGCAATGCTCCTTCAGCATTCATGCGATTTATTAACACTGTTTTTAGAGATTTGATTAAAAAGGGCGTTTTAAGAATTTACATTGATGACATTATTATAGCTACTGAAACAATTGAGGAACATTTTGAAGTACTTAAACAAGTTTTTGAAATTTTAGTTGAGAATCATTTACAATTACAATTGACGAAATGTAAGTTTCTTAAATCTAGAGTTGAATATCTTGGGTACAACGTTAATTCTGAAGGAATCAGTCCTAGCGAGAAACATATAGAATGTATCAAAAAATTTCCATATCCTAAAAGTATTCATGATGTTCACAAATTTGTTGGATTAGCAAGCTATTTTAGAAAATTTATTCCAAATTTTTCAATCATTTCGAAACCTCTTTATGATATGGTTAAAAAAGATAAGAAAGATTTTAAATTTGGAACAGAAGAAATGAATGCTTTTGAAATTCTTCGTGAAAAACTAGTTGAAGAGCCAGTTTTGAAAATTTACTCTCCTTTCGCTAGAACTGAGCTTCACACAGACGCAAGTGCTCTTGGATTCGGAGGTGTTTTGATGCAAGAACAATCAGATGGAGCTCTACATCCAGTAATGTATTATAGTAAAAGGACAGATGTTCATGAATCAAAATTACATTCTTTCGAACTTGAAACATTAGCAGTAGTAAACAGTATAAAAAGATTTCATATTTACTTACAAGGCATTAAGTTCACTATAGTTACAGATTGTATTGCACTGAAAGAAACACTAAATAAAAAGGATATTAATGCAAAAATTTCCCGATGGGAAATTTTCTTATCGGAGTATGATTATGATATAATTCATCGTAGCTCTTCCAATATGAGGCATGTAGATGCTTTATCTCGTTTGCCGATGATTTGCGCTTTAGGAAACGAAAATAATAGTTTTGAAAGAGCTTTATTGGCTAGCCAAATGTTGGATTCGAAAATTGAAGAAATTAGAGTTCAGTTAGAAAATAGAGAGGACAAAAATTTTGAACTACGCGATGGAGTAGTATACAAAAAATGCAAAAACAATAAATTACTGTTTTACGTTCCTCAAAGTATGGTTGGTCAAATTTTAAAAATGTATCATGATGATTTCGGACATTTTGGTGTAGAAAAAGTTTATGATCTGATTATTAGATCCTACTGGTTTCCAAACACAAAAGAACAAATCAAAAAGTACATTAATAATTGCTTGAAGTGTATCGTATACTCGAAGAAAAATTTTAGAAAGGATGGTTACTTGAATTTAGTAGATAAAGGAAATACACCATTTCATACAATACATCGATCATTACGGTCCATTAACTCTTAGGAATTGTAATTATAAATATGTATTTGTTATAGTAGATGCCTTTTCAAAATATTTGAAGCTTTATCCCTGTAAAACAACGAATACGAGTGAGGTTATCAAGCATCTGAAGCATTATTATAATGCATACTCAATTCCTGATCAAATTATTTCAGATCGTGGAAGTTGTTTCACTTCCAATAGCTTTAAAGAATTCAATAACGAAAATGAAGTAAAACATATTTTAATAGCTACAGGATGCCCAAGAGCAAATGGTCAAGTAGAACGATTTAATAGAGTGCTAACTCCTGTAATAGCAAAATTAGTTGAAAGCAATCCTTCGAGAGGTTTTGGTCCAATTTTATCAGACACTGAGCATTTTATTAATAATACTTTTTGTCGTTCAATAGGAAACACACCTTCGCAAGTATTATTTGGCATTAATCAAAAGAAAAAGGCGGTTAGTATAATTGAAAGAAGTATAAGTGAAAACACAGTTCATGAAAGAGATCTGATAAGTATACGAGAAAAAGCAATTGCTATTAACAAGGCAATTCAAGTATACAATAAAAATAAATATGATTCTGAATGTAAGAAGAGCACACAGTATCAAGAAGGTGACTTGGTTTATATACCGCATCATGTAATTCCAGCTCCAGGTAGTTCGTGTAAGCTACAAGCACAGTTCAAAGGTCCTTACATTGTCAAAAAAACGCTTCCAAATAATCGTTACATTGTAGGCGATGTGGATGGTATTCAGCTAACTCGTGTACCCTTTACAGGAGTGTTTGATCCTGTCAATATGAAGTTATGGGATATTAGAAATGAATTGGATGCACATCGGGTCGATGTGGATGTCAGGATGGCCGAGCTGTAGGAGATTATAAAAGTAGGCTATGATTTGTAGAATAGGGTCATTCGATGTAATGTCAGATTATTCAACCTCGAGTCGCCAAATATAGTAGACGTACCTATTCGGAGAAGCTCGTTGCATTTCAATTACTTCAACAATTATCAGTATGAAACTCATTTCAAGATTATTGTACCATGGTACGAATACCACCATTCCTCTCTACAAAAAAACTCTCATTTTTGGTTAACATGCCGCACACTGTGTTGGAAACAAACATTTTTTTAAATTGCTCGTACGCTCACATTTTTGCAACATATCAATATTTTTCGGTATTCGAAGGTGGTTTATAAACCCAGTGAGGTTGCCATGTCGAAATTATTGCAAAATACATGCTCATGTGAGCGTACGAGCAATTTAAAAAAATGTGTGTTTCCAACACAGACATTGTGCGGCATGGATGTTTACTAAAAATGTGCAGGCCGAACACATTTTTGAGCGTAGCCGTTTTTGCGTGTCTGTCCAAGGTTTAAGATTGCTCGTAGCCCGGTCGGCGCTACAAGGGGGTTTTGGATAGGGGTTGGACGGAAATGGCTAATGACCTTAATATGGGTATGTAGCGTTACCCAGAGAAAATAGGTAGAGAAGCGAAGAGTGTGAAGCCAAAAATACCTTATCGAACCGTCAAACTGGTATCCTATCGTGCAAAATCAACAAACCTTGACGATTGTCGCATAACTAAAGATAAGTAGTGCAATCATTTAAAACTAATTCATAAAAAAATGTTGAATATCACGGATATCAATAGCATTGGCTTCTTAACCCGTTTGACACCAGGTAAACAAACAAGTTCAAAAAATCATAAACAGCCCATTTCTCAACAGAATTCAACTAAATTTTGAACACAAACTTGCACAACACTATAGTTTTGAAAATATACGGGATCAACATTTTCTTGGACTTCTGAACGAAGTAAGGCCGGTGGGTCACTGTGTCAAGTCGGGCAAAAATAAGGCCAAGTACGATTTGCACCCCCATAACTTTCTTCTTAACGAAGTTTTTCAATGGGAGTTTGCACATTCCGTTGCCTAACGATAGTTGATGTTGCTACAGGTTCGAATTTGAGATTTTCCGATAAGTTTCTTTTGAGTTCTTGAGATATTCAACATCCAACCATCCAAGTCTTCTTTTGCGTTTGTTGTTTTCAAATGAAATTAAACACGAGATATTATTCTCTTATTGACCCCATAGGTCATCGGAAACATCTTTAGAACATGTATTGCCCTCTTAGTACTATTAATATTTCCTGAATATCTCGATGGATTGTCCGAATCCGTCCTTACAAAACATGAAAACTCAAAATAATCACCAAAGATTATTTTCAATTATTTTTTCCGCTTTTATTTGCACCAATACTTGAACATCTGTATAATGTGAACACGAATATTGTAGTTTTTCGGATAACCAATCGAAATGGTATGTTAAACATACGTAATGCCTGAAGTTCATAGGCACAATATGTGTTGAAAAATGGACAAGTTGAGTGGAAAAACTGCGATAAAATCCACGTAGTTCTGGTGGGGTTTGAACCCACGTCTCCCCAAGTTCGCTAGACAGGGCGCGTTAACCAACTCCGCCACAGAACAAGTAACAACTCTGTGAAGTAGGAAGCCAACCTGAATCCAACGCCCACATCACCCCACGTTCTTTCCTCGCAATTCACCATCTCCTTCGGTCCTAAGATGTCCACTTCCAACATTCTCTGAGCGTGCCTACGAACATTTCATCAACAGCTCAAAGCCTGACTTCAATAAAGATATCCTGAGTACTCAGGAATCTAGTCCAGGAATTTACTTGCTCCAGTTCGATGTAATATTGGCTTATGGAGCCAACTGTTGTTTCCTGCGTGCAGAAAAATTCTTGTTGTTGTCCATCTACGATTCTCTGAAGTCAAGACATGACTTCGCTTAGGTCATCAAATTTTCCAAGGAATATTTGTGAGAGAACTTTTCCCTGACACATGATGGAATGTGAGTTTATGTAGTCAATAGAGATTCTTCACAGGCAAAACATGTGATAACAGTTCATCAACAGCTCATAGAACTCAAGAACTGACTTCAATCAAGATGTCCCGTGTATTCAGGAATCTAGTCGAGGAATTTACTTACTCCTGTTCGATGTAGTATTGGTTTCTGGAGCTAACCATTGTTTTCCGCGTGCATAAAACTCTCATTGTAGTCCATCTATGGTTCTCTGAAGTCAAGGCATGACTTCGCTTAGGTCATCAAATTTTACTAGGAATAGTTGTGCGAGACCTTCTTATTGACACATGATAGAATATGATTTTATGTAGTGCACAGAGGTTCCACACAGGTAAAACATGCGATTACAATTTATCTACAGCTCCATTAATTCAAGGCCTGACTTCAGCCAGGTCATACCAGGTACTCAGGAATCTAGTCGAGGAATTCACTTACTCCCGTTCGATGTAGTATTGGTTTCTGGAGCTAACCATTGCTTTCCGTATGCAAATAGGTCTAATTGTAGCCCATCTACGGTTCTCTGTAATCAAGGCATGACTTTAATCAGATCGTCCAATATTTCTTCTGCTCGTTGGTATAACAAACATTATACAGATGTTCAAGTATTGGTGCAAATAAAAGCGATAAAAATAATTGAAAATAATCCTTGGTGATTATTTCGAGTGTTCATGTTTTGTACGGACGGATTCGGACAATCCATCGAGATATTCAGGAAATATTAATAGTACTACAAGGGCAACACATGTTCTAAAGATGTCTCCGATGACCTTATGGGGTCAATAAGGGAATAATATCTCGTGTTTTATTTCATTTGAAAACAACAAACGCAAAAGAAGACTTGGATGGTTCAGAAATGTTGAATATCTCAAGAACTCAAAAGAAACCTATCGTTAGGCAACGGAATGTGCAAACTCCCATTGAAAAACTTCGTTATGGGGGTGCAAATCGTACTTGGCCTTATTTTTACCCGACTTGACCCAGTGACCCACCGACCTTACTCCGTCCAGAAGTCCAAGAAAATGTTGATCCCGTATATTCCCAAAGCTATAGTGTTATGCAAGTTTGTGTTCAAAATTTGGTTGAATTCTGTTGAGAAATGGGCTGTTGGCGATTTTTTGAACTTTTTTTTACCTGGTGTTAAACGGGTTAAAAGAAAAAAAAATGTTCCATTTTGGGATACAATTAAGATGATCCCCAATTAATAAATCAACAGAATAAATCATTTGTTAATGCAGTATACCAGCAAGACACTACCCCCGATAGGTGGAAAAATCTGTTTTCAGCAGTTGGCAACATCCAAATGATGAAATTAAAACAGAAAAGTGTTGCCGTTCGGACGGCTGTTCACTCTTGGCTTCTCTACCGTTACCTAGCCTTTACTACATCGTTTAGCACTACTATGTCTTAATTATACTTTAGCAAGTTTAATCAAATCTTCACTTTATAAACTTTGTCCTCTTCTATGGTAAGCAAACTGCTGTTGCCAGTGTATCAATAAGCTGCTCTGCAAAAAAAGTTTTCTCGTTTCCTTCGGATTGACTCCCTTTACAACGAGCAATCGAACAAAAGTGACACACTCGTAAAAACACCCTTCTCCTGTGGTAGGCTCCTTTCCGGGAAACGATGATGCTAGAAACAACACCAACTCAGACTCAGGTGTTCCAATCGGTTTCACTGTCGGAGAACATGTCGCTAATATTTCTGAAATTTTAATCCGCGTCGAAAATGACACGTTCCCGCGGCCAAGTATCTCCCTTCAGTGCTACCGTTTCGAAGAATGTGGCGTGTCTTTCCGAAAAGCACCAAAGAGATGGGAAGACGTTCAGTTTTGGCGATGGAGCGCCGAAAGAGATGTTCCTGTTTTATGGGAAAGGGGTAGAGTCGGCAAGGAGCTTGGTTGGAGTATGTTGCAAAACGCACTGATTAATCCTGTGCGACCTTGTGTGCAACCCAAATCGCGCACACTTGATCAAAAACCATGCGTCTCCATGGTTCTGACCTAAAGGGGCCATTAGACTGTTTGTCATAGGGGAAAGTGGGGTAAAATACCATTTTTCAAACATTCATCGTTTTCAATGATAAATAACCTCATTTACTAGGCTTTCGAAGTGTTAATAATCACTAAACTAATACATTTTCAACGGTTTTCAGCGGTTTCAAAAACTGGTTCGTAAAACGGAAGTGGTGCAAACAGGCCATCTGCCATGGGGTAAAATGCCACTTCATGAAAACGTTCAAAAACTACGTCCATCATTTTTCGGGAATTTCTGACTCCCTTTGCCCCTCTGTTCCGCTTTTATCGTATGCTCAATACATGGAGTGTCACCCCCCTCCCCGCTAAACGATGGTCGTCATATTTGAATGACCCCTACTAACATGAAAAACGTAGACATCAACAACCATGCGCCTCCATGTGTGTCTCAATCAGCTTGGAAACATTTGGCTGATAATAAAATCACCAGAAAACCTTAACTGCAAGTACAAAAACCCGAAAGTAGCCAGTTTTCATTGGGAAATCGAAAAATTTTCTATGGGAATGGCGGCCTAGCTTCTAGAAGAATGTTTTGTGTAAACATATCTTGACACCATTCACCTATAGTAATGGTCAAATCACATTGAGGAATGATTTAACGAGTTGGCCCATTTTACCCCATCTTGGCATTCTAAGCTTTGTTCCCCTAATGACAAATATTTGCCATTGTAGTCCGATATTCATCCGAGGTTGCCATGATTCACGTTGTGTTGGTCATTTGTTGGACTTATTAAGCCAAATATTTGTCATGTCTACCCGAGCAGTAAGGAATATCTACAGCATAATAAAATATGTTGTTTTGGAAAATAAACTGAGAAACGGAAAGAGTTATTTTTGTGTTATTAACATAACATATCATGTTATAAACTTGTCTGTCATAAGCGGAAAAACAACAAAAATCATTACAAAAAAATGTTCCTGGAAGACCAGTTGAATAACACAATTTGTTTGTTCAATAACAACTTAATAATAGTGAATTTGTAAAATATTTCAATAACAAATTTTGAAATTAACAAGTTATTGATAACAATTTTAAATCAAAATGAGTTATTAGATCCTATAAGGTCTAAGGGGAAGGGGGGTTTGTGAAAATGTGACAAGCAATGTGTTAAGTATAGGAAAACCCCTTACGAAGTGACGTACTTAATGGATGCTCCCTACTGACACAGTTAGAATGTAATGTCAGAAAGAAGAGGAAGAGGAACTGACGAGAATACATGATTTTCTCAATATGTTCTTGCGAAATGCTGTGAACAACGTCAATCCCGAATGGTGTAGTTTTGATTGCAAAACTTGTTATTGGTGTGTTATTGATGATCAAGTATTTGCTGAATTCAAAAATAACTGAACTTGTTCTACAAAAAAAACATGTTATTGAAATGTTATTTGAAGAAAATATATTAATAGCACGATTTTGACAAAATAAGTTTGTCCAATAAAACATGTTATGGAAAGGTAATGCCTCAATAAGTTAATAATAACAAACCAAGATCTTGACCAAGATATAAAAACAGATTTTGTGATTCCGTTGTTATCATTTTGATATTCTCCTCTGCTCGGGTAATAAGACCTTAATGCATTCAGGGCCCATATAGCCGAGGCGGTAAACGCACGGGTATTCAGCATGACCATGCTGAGGGTGACGGGTTCGATTCCCGGTCGGTCCAGGATCTTTTCGTAAAAGGAAATTTCCTTGACTTCCTTGGGCATAGAGTATCTTCGTGCCTGCCACACGATATACACATGCAAAATGGTCGTTGGCAGAGGAAGCTCTCAGTTAAAAACTGTGGAAGTGCTCATTGAACAGCTGAGAAGCAGGCTTTGACCCAGTGAGGACGCTACGCCAAGAAGAGAGAGAGAGCATTCAGGTTCGTTGCAACACGTTGTTTGGAAGACACGACATGCTTTGCTTTTTGCTAGTACCAGACTAGGTATCAGACTCTGTGTTCAATTCAAGTTCAATTAGAAATAGATCATTTTTTCCGCCAGCAAAATTAAACCCTTGTTTGTTGATTTTTTTTCCTGAATTAAACTGCATTTAAATGCCTCACCAATCAGTATCATTTGACCGAAACAAAAACTAGCCAAGATACATATGTGCAATGTGGCAAAAACATAAATTGCTCCGTGTGGTGTTCTTCTTGCGCAAGCAATTACTAATTCCAGTCAAGCAGAATCCATTAGAAGATAAGCTGGTGTTTCTCAATTTCAGTGCCGCATGTGAGGGGTTGAGGTCACAGGATTGGATGCTGAAGCGAAATAAATCTAATATTTAAATCCAGCATCCTGGACCCGGGTTTCTCCTCATTCCATTTTATACAGACACAGAAACTGATGCAGCTCTCTTGGAGGGTGCGTTGCGTACGGAAATTGCTTTCAACCCAGGGATGAATATATTCATATATTTTATAAAATAGTGTTACTCTACTGACTGGCTACCTATATCTATTACGAATCCGGATTTTCATCATACCATACCTACGCTTTTCGCCAAACGAATGAATTTGTTTTGATGTTTAGCGTGAGCATGCATTTACACGATTATTCTTTTTGTATCTTTTGAACAAGGAGTAAAGCAAAAACAAGCTGTAGAAATTCAAAATACTCAAGTAATCAAAATGATCTTCAATTTGAATAGGTGTTACAATGCCAGATTTCAGATTTAACTTTTACAAATATTTTTCACTTTTAGAGGTATCTTCTACTTTTTATCCTTCTCTTTCAACGTCTACTTTAGGACAGTTCATAGTGTTATGAAAATCGTAATCCGGTTTTTTTCCTACAGGAATTCTTCCAGGAATTTGTTGAGAAAGCTTTCCTGGGATATCCTAATTAATTCCTCATTGGATTGCTTCCGTGATTCAGGAACTCCTGCAGAGATTTCTCAAGGAGTTCCTCCATGAACTCTTCGTAAAATTACTTCAGGATTTCTCTAAGGATTTTCTCTGCAATTTCTTCAGGAATTCTTACTTACAATTCCTCCAGGAATTTCTCAAAGGATTCTTCCACGAATTTCTTCAGAGATTCCTCCAGGAATTATTCCAGGGATTCCTCTGGGAATTGCTACAAGGATTCCCCTTAAAATTCATCTAGGGATTCCTTCAGAAATGCCTCTAGAGATTCCTCTAGGAGTGTTTCTATAGAGTCCTCCGTTAATCCCTACAGTCATTCCTCTAGGATATCCTCTAGGGATTCCTCCAAGAATTGCAGGGTTTTTTAAATCGGGGATTGCCTCTGTGATTCTTTCGGGAACTCCCAGATTCTCCCAGGAACTCTTCTGAAGATGTCTTCGGGAATTCCTCCTTGTATGTATTCTTTAAAAAAATTCTCCAGGAATTAATTCAGTACTTCCAGAACTGTTAAGAGATTCCCTTAGGAATTGCTCTTGAAAGTGCTTCCGGGGTTCCTCCTGGAGTTTCTTCAGGAACTCTTCTAAGGATTCCTCCAGAATTTCTCCATAAAATTTCATCTGCGATTTCTTCAGGAATTCTGGTATTACTCTACAAATTCCTTGAGAGATTTATCGACGATTTTTTTTTTCTGGGATTCCTCCAGGATTTTTCCAGGGAATTCTGGGAATTCCTGCGGGGATTTCTCTAAAAATTCCTCCAGGAATTCATCTGGAGATTCCTCCAGAAATTTCGCCAGAAATTCCACTAGAGATTTCTCCAGGAGTTCCTCTGGAGATTCCTTCAGAAATTCATACAGGCATTCCTCTAGGATATCCTCCATGGATCCCTCCAAGAATTATTACATTTTTTTTCAGAGACTCCAAGAAATCCTCCGGGGTTTCCTCAATGCATTCCTTCATGAATTCCTCCAGAGATTCTTTCTGTAATTGCTTCCAGGATTTTTTCCAAGAATTCCTACAGAAATTTATTCAGGAATTCTTCAAGGGATTCCTCCAAATATATTTTTAGAGACTCCTGCAAGAACTCCTTTAAGGATTTATCCAGGCATTACTTCAGGGAATCCTCCAATAATTCCATCATAAATTCTCCAAGGCATTCTTCCAATAAATTTTCCAGGGATTCCTCCTTGGATTCTTGCAGAAATTTGTCTAGGCTTATTCAGCGATTCCTCCAGGAATTCCACCAGATATTCCTCCAGGATTTGCTTCAGGGACTCCTGGGGTTGCATCAGGAATTCTTCCTGGGATTCCTCCCGAAATTCATGCAGGCATTCCTCCAAGATTTCATCCAGAAATTTCTCCAGGGTCTCCGCGAGGAATTCCTCCAGAAATTACTACAGGATTTCCTTCAGGGATTCTTCCAGGAATTAATCAAGGAATTCCATTATAAATTATGTCAGCAATTCATCCAGGAATTTCTCCAGGAAATCCGTCAGGGATTCCTACAGAAATTTTCTCTAGGAATACTTTCTGAAACTTTTCCCGAAATTCCTCCAATAATTTTTCCAGATCTTCCTCTAGGAATTGCTGCAAGGATTCCTCCAGGAATTCCGCTAAAATTTCTCCAGGAACTTTTTCAGGGATTTTTCTAGGGATTTCTCCCCGAATTTCTCCAATGATTCCCCAGGGATTCCTTCATAAATTTCTTTAAGGATTTTTCCAGAAATTCCTCCAGAAATTTCTCTAGAAATTCTTCCAGGAATTTTTCATAAGATTTTTTCAGATATTTCTCCTAGGGCTCCTCTAGAGATTCCCCCAGAAATTTATCCAGTTATTGTTGTAAGAATTCCTCCAGAGATTCCTTCAAGGATTTCTCCAACAATTCCCAATGGAAAACCTTCAGGAATTCCTCCAGGCATTCACATAAAATTTCATCCACGAATTTCTCCAGAAAATTTTTCGGGGAATTCTCCAGGCATTCTTCCAGGGATTTCTCCACAAATTTCTTCAAGGATTCCCCCAGGGAGTCTTTCAGAAATTGAGTCGAGGATTTCTCAAGGGATTTTTTCAGAAATAGAAATCTCATAGAAATCCTCTGGAGATTCCTCTAGAAAATCATCCAGTAATTCATTCATGAATTCCTCTGAGCAAATCCCACAGGAATACCTTTAGTAATTCCTCCAGGCATTCCTTCAGGATTTTATCCAGGAATTTCTTCAGGAACATCTCCAGGAATTCTTCCAGGAAATATCCCAGGAGTTTCTTCAGGAATTCCTTCAGGAACTGCTCCTGGACATCCTTCAGAAATTATGTCAGCACTTCCTTCAGGAGTTTCCCAAGGAAATCCTCTAGGAATTTCTACAGAGATTCATCCAAGAAATTCTCCAGGAATACTTTCAGGAATTTTTCAGGGATTGCTCCAGACATTTCTCCAGACATCCCTCCGGACATTCCTCCATGAATATCTCTAAGGATCTAGGGATATTCTCAGAGATGCCTCCAGGGAATCCTCCTGAATTTTCTCTAGAATTTTCTAGGAATTTCTCAGGGGATTTTTTTCAAATATTTATCCCAGGGTTCCTCTAAAGATTCCCCCTGAAATACATCCAGAAATTGTTGTAAGAATTCCTCCAGAGATTCCTCCTGGAATTTTTTCAAGGATTCCTTCAGCAATTCCCAAAGAAAAACCTTCAGGATTTCCTCCAAACATTTCTCCAAGAATTCATTCACGAATCTTAAGGAATTATCCCAAGAATTTCTCAGGAATTTGTCAGTGATATCTCCAGTCATTTTTCCTGGAATTTCTCCTGAGATTCCTTCATGAATTGCTTTAGGGATTCCTCCACGGATTTCTTCACGAATTTTTACAGGGATTTTCTTAGAGGTTCTTCCAGAAAATCCTTCAAAGATTTCGCCAGGAAATCCTCCAGAAGTTCCTGTAAGGATTTCGCCAGGAAATCCTAAAGGGATTTCTTCAGAAATTCTTCCAGGAAATTCTCCAGGAATACCCTCAAGAATTTTCAGGAAATTCTTAAGGAGATTTCTCTAGAAAATCTTCCAGTAATTCTTTCAAGAATTCCTTTACAGATTTATCCAGGAATTGCTGCAAGGGTTCTTCCTGGAATTCGGCTCAAAATTCTTACAGTTACCTCTTCAGGGAGTTTTCCAGAAATTTCTCTATAAATTCTTCCATGAATTTCTCAGGGGATTTTTTCAGAAAATTCTCGCAGGATTCCTCTAGAGATTTCCTCAGAAACTTATCCAGTAATTGTTGTAATAATTCCTCCAGACATTCCTCAACAAATTCCTTCAATGATTCTTCCAGCAATTCCTTAAAGAAAACCTTCAAGAATTTCTCCACGAGTTCTCCAGGGATTTGCTCAGGGATTCCTCCGGAAAATCTTTCGAAGATTCCTTCAGCAAATTCTACAGAAGTTCAATCCAGGATTCTTCCAGGAAACACCTTTAGAAATTCCCCCATGAAATTCTCCTGGAATACCTTCAGGAATTTTTCAGGAATTTCTCAAGGAATTACCAAGGGGAATGACATATCCTTTTCTAACCGGAATATCCGCATTTATCCGTTTCTAACCGTCGCTAACCGTTGCTAAGCGAGCTGCTAAGTGAGTAGCAGTTAGACGCGGTTAACGACGGTTAGAATCGGATAAATGGGGATATTCCGGTTAGAAAAGAATATGCCATTCCCCTTGGGAATTACTCCAGAAACTCCTCCAGGGATTTCTCCACAAATTTTTTCAAGGATTCCCCCAGAGATTCTTTCGGGAATTGATTCGAGGATTTCTCAAGGGATTTTTCAGAAATAGAAAAACAATAGAAATAGAAATCTCATAGAATTCCTCTGGAGATGCCTCTAGAAATTCATCCAGTAATTCTTTCATGAATTCCTCTAGAGATTCCTCAAGCAATTCCCACAGGAATACTTCAAGGAATTCCTAAAACATTCCTCCAGGATTTTATCAAGGAACTTCTTCCAGGGGTTGCTCCAAGAATTCACCCAAGAAATTGCTCCTAAAATTCCGGCTGGCTCTTATCCAAGAACTCCTCCAGGAATTACGCCCGGAATTTGTTAAAAAGTATCTCCAGGTTTCTCGCTATAGATTTTCCCAGAAATTCCTTCAGGGATTTCTCCAAGAATTCTTCCAAGGAATCTCCCAGAAATTAATCTTGGATTTCTTCAAGGATTTCAAGAAATTTCTCTAGGTTCCTCCCATAATTTATGCAGGAATTCCTCCACATATATTTTCAAAAAAATCTTTCAGGGATTCCTCCGGGAATACCACCGGGAATTCCTCCAGGGATTCTACAGGGCTTCTTCCAGGCATTCCTGTAGGAATAGCAGCAGGAATTCATCAGAAATTCCTTACAGGTTCTCTTTGAAAATTCATTCAGGAGTTCCTTCAAAAATTTCAGAAATCCTTCAATCATCTTTTCAGGGATGTAGCCAAGAACTTCTCCAGGATTACCTTAATTTTTTATTAATTATTTCAAGCATTTGTGGAGGAATTCCTCCTGCGAAAAGTATTGGAAGATAATTTAGAAGGGATGCATTCAGGAACCGGGAAATTTTAGGTTAGTCCTCAAAGATGTTCGTAATTTCCAAAAGATTTCAGAAATAATTTCTTATGATTAACATTATGATAAACATTTACAAAATAAAAATCAGAACAAAATAATGCACGAGTAAAGAATAATCCTTAATGTTTCAGAAATTGGTTACCACTACCAGCATCACGTTGATTTGTGTAGATAAGGTGAGCTTTTTTTCGTATTGAACAAAATACAACTGCGTGACAACTGAAGGATTAAATAATGCTTTAAGAATATAATGTTATTATATTCAATTTCATCGTGTTGCGTTTAGTACCTACTAGCTATAGGTACAACATTGCTAAGGGTGCTTGCCCCCCCCCCCCCTGACCGGAAAGCTGGCTACGCCCATGGACAAATACCTGTGCCCCATCCCAGGAGAAGAGGCCCCAACTATAACGGAGTGTGCATTAACCTTCTGAGAAGCACCCCTCCCAACGATTTTATGTTCAAACACCACTCCCCTAAAACGAAACGATTGGTACGGTTGTCCCCGTTTCTTCCTTCTTTCAATTCAAGAAGGTTCGTCAATCATGTCATTCATAAGTGGATAATCTGATTGCCTTATATTTTTGAATAATCTTTCAATCCAATAGTCTGCACAGTGGGCCTGGCCATTTTAATATTTGTATCACATCTCTGCCGTGTGCAGCATAGTTGTCCCATGTTTTATGGGAATCCCTATTAACATGGGACAACTATGCTGGCCACGGCAGATCTATGATGTGCTGTAAATATTAATGCTGACAAGAAAATATCAGAATTGATTTTGATATTTCCAGGATGCTTTTCAATACTGGCTGTGCAAGCACTAGAATAGAATAGAATAGAATAGAATAGAATAGAATAGAATAGAGTAGAATAGAATAGAATAGAATAGAATAGAATAGAATAGAATAGAATAGAATAGAATAGAATAGAATAGAATAGAATAGAATAGAATAGAATAGAATAGAATAGAATAGAATAGAATGTAATAGAATAGAATAGAATAGAATAGAATAGAATAGAATAGAATAGAATAGAATAGAATAGAATAGAATAGAATAGAATAAGCCGATATCATGTACCAGTAGGCCAGCTCCAGAGGCACGTTCTCCTTCATTTGCAAAATTTGTGCCATCGCGATGGCGATGGCCGTACTTCTAGAGATTCCTCCAGGGGCTTCTCTATAGTTTTCTCCGGGAATCCCTACAGGCATTCCTCTAGGATATTCTCCGGGGATTCCTCCAGGAAATCCTCCAGGGATTCCTTCAAGAATTTCTCCAAGGCTTCACTTGGAATTCCTTCTGTGATTCTTTCTGGAACAACTTATTTTAACGATACCTTCAAAGATTCCTCCAGGAGCTCTGCTTAGGATTCCTTCATGAATTCCTCCTGCTATTCTCTAAGGAACTCCTCCAGGAATTAGTGCAGTAGTTTCTCCAGGAACTGATTAGGGATTCCCTTGGGAATTCATCTTGAAATTGCTTCCTTCTGGAGTTTCTTCAGGAATTTCTTCAGCAATGCTACAGGGATTCCTCCAAGAACTCTTCTAAGCATTCCTTCAGAATTTCTCCAAGAATTCCATCTTAAGGAATTATTCCTGGTATTTCCCTACGAATTCCTTCGGAGATTGCTTCAGAAATTGTTTTCCTCTGGGAATTCCTGCGGGGAATTCCTCCAGAAATTCCACCAGAAATTCCTCAAGGAATTCCTCTAGAGATTTCTGTAAGAGTTCCTCTGGAGATTCCTTCAGAATTCCTCCAGGAATCTCTTCAAGAATTCCTACAAAAATTCTTTCAGGGATTCCTTCAAGAATTCCTTTAGGGTTTCCTCCATGCATTCCTCTTAGAATTCCACCAGGAATTTCCCTAGGAACTCCTACAGGAATTAATTTTGGAATTCTTCAATGAACTGCTCCAAGAATTCCACCAGGAATTCTCCAAGGCATTCTACCAGGAATTAATCCAGGCATTCTTCCAGGGATTCCTCCTTGGATTCTTATACAGATTTCTCCATAAATTCTTTCAGCGATTGCTCCTGGAATTCCTCCAGATATTCCTCCAGGAATTGATTCAGGGACTCCTCCAGGAATTCTTCCAGGAGTTTCCCCTGGGATTGCTTCAGGAATTCTTCTTGGGATTCCTCCTGGTATTTCTCCAGGATTTCATCCAGCAATTTCTTCAAGGTCTCCTCGAGGTATTCCTCCGGAAATTATCCTAGGAATTTCACCAGGAATTAATCTAGGAATACTTTCATGAATTCTGTCCAAGGATTCCCCCAGGGTTTCCTTCAGAAATTCCTTCGAGGATTTCTCCAAGCTTTCCTCAAGAAAATCCTCTAGGAATTTCTCAAGGGTTTTTTTAGAAATTTCTCCCAAAGTTCCTCTATAGATTCCTCCAGGAATTTATCCAGTAATTGTCTCAAGATTCCTCAAAGAATTCCTTCAGGGATTCCTCCTGCAATTCTCACAAGAATACCTTCAGGATTTTATGCAATAATTTCTCCAGGAATTGTACAACGAATTGATCCTAAACATCCTTCAGAAATCATGTTATCAATTTCTCCAGGAAATCCTCTAGGGATTTCTTCAGAAATTCTATCAGGAAATTCTTCAGGAATACTTTTAGGAATTTTTCAGGGATTTCTCCAGGCATTTCTCCAGGATTTTCTCCTGGAATTCCTCCAGAGATTGATTCAGCAATTGTTTCAGAGATTCCTCCAGGGTCTTCTTCACGAAATTCTCCTGGGATTATTCATCCAGAAATTCCTGCAAGGATTCTTCCAGGAAATCTTCTAGGAATTTCTTCAGAAATTCTCCAAGAATACCTTCACGATATTTTAGGCATTCCTCCAGGAATTGCTTCAGGGATTTCTCCACAAATTTCTTCAAGGATTCCCCCAATGATTCCTTCAGGAATTCCTTCGAGGATTTCTCCAGGAGGTCCTTCAGAAATTCTTCTAGAAATTCCTTCAGAAATTTCTCAAGGGATTTTTTCAGAAAAAGAAAAATAATTGAGATAGAAATAGAAATCTCATAGAATTCCTCCAGAGATTCCTCCAGAAATTTATCCAGTAATTCTTTCAAGAATTTCTTTAGAAATTCGTCCAGGAAATCCTTCAGGGATTCCTCCAGCAATTCTCACAGGAATACCTCTAGGAATTCCTTCAGCGAAGGTTATATCCAATAATTCTACCAGGAATAATCCAAGCCATTTCTTCGGGAATCCCTCCAGGAATTTCAACTGGACATCCTTCAGACATTTTCTCAGCAATTCCTCCAAGAATTTCTGCAGAAAATCCCCTAGGATTTTTTTCCGAGATTCTTTAGGATTTTTTCAGGGATGCCTCCAGACATTTCTCCAGGAATTCCTCATAATATTCTTCCAGGAATCGCTTCAGGGATTCCTCTAGGGATTTGTCCACGATTTTTTTCAGGGATTTTCCCAGAGATTCCTCCAGGAAATCTTCCTTTCCTCCAAGAGTTCCTCGGAAATTCTCCCAGAAGTTCCTCAAGAATTCCACCAGAATTTTCTCAGGAATTTATTCTGGAATTCCAAGGGAATTTCTGCAGAAGTTCCTCGAAAACTACTTCAGAAACTTTTCGAGAATTCCTTTAAGTATTCTTTGAGATTTTTTTTTTTAAAGTTCCTCGGGAAGTTCTACATGAATTCCTCGGATTTTTTTTTTCAGGTGTTCCTCGGGATTTTTCCAGGAGTTTGCCATCAACTTTTTCAGGAGTTCCTCAGGAACTCCTTGAGAATTCCCCTTTGAGATGCTCTAGAATTCCCATAGGAATTGCTAGAAAATTCCGTAGAAAATTGCTCCATGTATTCCTCGAAATTATTCTGGGAGTTCCTCGGCCATTTCTTCTGGAATTCATTGGATTTTTCCAGGACTTTTTTTGGGGATTCCTCTTAGGAGTTACTCGGGAATTCTTCCAGAGTTCCTCGGGAATTTCTCCTCCAGTAGATCGGGAATTCTTCAAGAAATTCTCGGGTATGCCTCTAGGAGAATACCTCTAGGAGTTTCGGAAATTCCTACAGGAATTTCTTGATAATTTTTAAAAGGAGTTTTTTTTTTGGGAATTTCTCTAGGAACTCCTTGGAAATTCTTCCAGAAGTTCATCGAGAATCTCTCTAGCATTTTCTCGGGAATTCTTCCAAAAGATTTTCGGAAAATGTTTCACGAGTTCATCTGGATACACTCCAGGAAATCGTCGGGAATTCCCAGAAAACTCCTGGAGTAGGTTTTCAGGGGACCAAACGGAATTCTCGAGGAACTGTCGGAAAAGAACTTCGAGAAACTATAAAGAACTGTACGTGGAATTCTTGGAGAGATTCCCGAGAAGCATGTAACTCCTCAGAATATTCCCGAGGAATCCCAAGAGGAATTGCCAAGGAACTCCTGGAGGTTTCCCCGAGAAACTTTTTAAGGAATTCCTGCAGGAATTCTCGATGAACTTCTGGAGAAATTCCCGAGGAACTCCTGCAAGAATTCCCGAAGAACTCCTGAATAGAATTTACCGAGGATCTCCTGTAGAAATTCCGGAGGATCTTTGGATGAATTCTAAAGGAACTCCTGGAGGAATTGTTGAGGATTCTCGTCGGTTTCCTCTATGGATCTCCTGAGGAAATTTCCGAAAAACTCCTGGAGGATTTTTCGATGATCATCTGAAGGAGTTATCGAGGATCTCCTGGAAGAATTCTCGTGGAACTCCTGGAAGAATTACCAAGGAGCTCCGGCAGGAATTTCCGAGGTTCACCTGCAGGAATTCCCGAAACTCCTGGAAGAATTCTCGATTCGATTCGATTCAATTTCGATTCGATTCGACCTCCTAGAGGAATTCCCGATGAAGTCCTAGAGGAATTCCCGAGAATCTCCTGTAGGAATTTCCGAGGAACTCCTGGAAGAATTGCCAAGGAATTTCTGGAGGAATTTCCGGGGAACTTCTGGAAAAATGCCGAGAAGCTCTTAGAGATTTTCCGGGGAACTTCTGAAGAAATTCTTGCCAAAATTATAGAGGAAATCCCGAGGAACTTTTCGAGGAATTCCCAAGGATCTTCAGAAGGAATTCTGTAAGAATTCTCGAAGATTGCCTGGAAGAATTTCTGATGGACAGAATGACGAGAAGATGACGAGAATTTCCCGACAAACTTTTGTTATGGAATTCATGAAGGAATTCCCGATGAGTTTCTGGAGAAATTCCCGATAAACTTCTGGAAAAATCCCGAGGAGCTCCGATAGAAATTTCTAAGGAACTTCTGTAAGAATTGTCGAGGACTTCCTGGATGAATTCTCGAGAAACTCCTGAAGTATTCTGGAGAAGTTCCCGGGGATCTTCTGGTGGAATTCCTAGAGAGCTCCTAGAGGAATCCCCGATGAACTCCTAGAGAAGTTCCTGAAGGTCTCGTGGAGGAATTTCCTAAGAGCTCCTTGAGTAATTCCCGAAGAACTCCTGGAGGAATCACTGAGGAACTCCTGTAGAATTTCCCGAGGAAATCCTGGAGGAACTTGTAGAAGAATTCCTGGGAGAATTCTCGGGAAACTCAACTTCCGAAGAAATTCTCGGGAAACTTATGAAAGAATTCTTGTGGGACTCCTAGAGGAGTTCTCGAGGAACTTCTGGCAGAATTCCTGAGGATCTCCTGGAGGAACTCCTGAGGATCTTTTGGAGGAACTACCGAAAATCTGCAGGAGATTTTGCCGAGGATCTTCTGCAGGAATTCGCGAGGAACTCCTGGGGGAGTTCTCGAGGACCACTTGGGGGAATTTCCGAGGATGATCTGGGGAAATTCCCAAGAAACTCTACGATGAATTCCCAGGGATTTTCTTAAGGTATTCGCGAGGACTTCCGAAGAATTCGCGAAAGAATTCCTAGAGAAATTCCCAGATTTTTTTGGAACTCGTGAAAATAAATCCGAGGAACTTGTTTAGGAACTTCCGGAAAAACTCCTTAAAATTGCCATGGAAATTAAGGATAGAACCATGCATTATTGCTGGATGACCTCACGGTATATTCCATCATATAAAGCTAAGTGAGAACATGGCATAAATTTTTACTTCCAACATTAAATTTATACTAAAGCCACAATATGGGGTGTGAAGGCACGTGAAAACATTTTAGCGTGCCTTGTGAAGACATTTGAAAGTTCCACCTGGCATCACTGCTCTAGCAGATACTATGAAGGTTGGGCGGTTGCCTATGAACTTCTTCTTCCTCTTCTTCTTCTTATTATTCTTCTTCTTCTTCTTCTTCTTCTTCTTCTTCTTCTTCTTTTTGGATCTACGTCCACACAGGCCTGCCTCGCTTCAAGTTAGTGTTCTTTGAGCACTTCCACAGTAATAATTGAAGGGCTTTCTTTGCTTGCCGTCTCCGGATTGGCGACCGATTGCCTTTACCACTAGACTAACTGAATACCCTATGTTACGGCTATGTTAAGTAATTCAAGATCTGTACTATTTATGTATTCCATCAAACTGGAGCCTCTCAAGTTAATGTCTGAGCTTCCCCAGTTGACATGGTGAGCATTAGCTTCACTTTCAACAATTAGGGGAAGGCCTTTTGAAGGGCAGTATGCGATGACTTGCTTGGAAGCATCCGTAGGGAATGGTTCATCATGCGATGAATAAGCCGAACAATAGACGTATTTCCTGTTCAGGTTTCCTACAGATAAACCTACTGTGATAGCACATACATCTCTGGTGGTTAGTTCAAATTGCGTTGTTGACAAGCACAATTGCTCGAGGCATAACACGCGAGTTTGCCAATTCATTTTTGCTAAAAATAGCAAACCCCGGGAAATTCCCCTTACGAAGGTAAGGTTTTTGGACTAAAGCCACTTGAGCTGTACTATTTTGTATAAGTCTGCGAAGATTGGTCGTTAATATGAGCTTCAAAGTTTACTTTAAAAGATGACCTAATAATGCTTCTTTTCGTATTAATTTTATTAATAGTTAACAATAAGTGAACATGCTCTACACTCTACATAGCTTATTTTCGTAAAAATCTCATATTCCATAATAATTTCCTCAACAAGTACACCATTTTACATTCAATCACGTTCCCGCCCTTGGTGGTTGTTGCGCCCGGACCGGAATGT
>NC_085137.1:408586002-408667701 GCF_035046485.1 Aedes albopictus
ATGACAAAAATGCAAAAAAGTATGTTTTCCCATACAAAATCCTACACAAATTTCAATTGCAATGCGCAAAGTGTAGACGCAACCGAACGTGCTCAAATTTTGCACAGATACTCAGAACCCGAAACGGAACCAAAAAAGCTTTGCTCTGAGAAAACGGTTCCGATGACCCACACTAATATACAGGGTGTTAGGTTCATGAGTGCAAACTTTTTAAAGGGTGATAGAGGACCATAAATGGTGAAAAAATTGTTCTACGCATATGGTCAAATCTCAACCGTTACGTAGTTATTGAACCTCCCATGTTTTTGACTCTTATTGCCGTAACTGGCTATAACTTGAAAATGGTCAAACTTATCGCACTTTTTTAACCCTTATTCGAAAGATTATTGAATTTTCTATCAAATGGCATCTTTGAACCAATCGGTTTAGTTAAATAACTAAGTTTTCTTGATCAAATAGCCTAAAAGTTGTGTGTTTTAATTTGTTTTTGTCAATTATCTTTGAAAAAAGCGTAATAATTTGAAATTCTTTCTGTGGCAAAGTTGTGGCCCCTGTTTTACTCTACAATTTGTTCTTTGACGCCAAACTTCTAACTCTTATCGTTTTCTTGCAATTTTGATTTGAATGTGCAGCACAGTGCGCAAAAAAGTGCTTACCATGACAATTGCAAATTTCTGATCTGAAATGCGACGTTAGAATCAAAATTGCAAGAAAACGATAAGAGATAGAAGTTTGATGTCAAAGTACGAATTGTAGAGTGAAACAGGGGCCACAACTTTGCCACAGAAAGAATTTCAAATTATTACGCATTTTTCAAAGATAATTGACCAAAACAAATTAAAACACACAACTTTTAGGCTATTTGATCAAGAAAACTTAGTTATTTAACTAAACCGATCGGTTCAAAGATGCCATTTGATAGAAAATTCAATAATCTTTCGAATAAGGGTTAAAAAAGTGCGATAAGTTTGACCATTTTAAAGTTATAGCCAGTTACGGCAATAAGAGTCAAACACATGGGGAGTTCAATAACTACGTAACGGTTGAGATTTGACCATATGCGTAGAACAATTTTTTTCACCATTTATGGTCCTCTATCACCCTTTAAAAAGTTTGCACTCAGGAACCTAACACCCTGTATATGGATATCAGTAAATATGGAATTGAAGTATTTAGAGTTTTTATTGCTATTGTTTCTATTGGTTGAATATCTGGAAGTTTCAACATTTTAAAATTTATTTCTTTTTTGATTAAAAGCCCAACTCCCCCGTAACCTTTGTCACGGGTTTGTTTCGGAAAGTTATAACCTGTAAAATTGAAATCTTCTGTTGGTTTTAACCATATTTCAGATAAAAAAGCAATATCTATCTTGTGCGATTGTAAAAAATGGATGACTAGTGACCGGTTAGCTGCAGGACGAATGCTATTGATATTATTTTGTAGAATGTTTAAATTTCTGAATGTCGCCATTTTAGGTAACAATGTCAGGTGGTTTGGACTGTTGCAAATTCTCCGGATTAACCAGTTCATTTAGTTAGTTGCTTATGTGTAGGTGTTGTTTACAGTTGCAGTATTGATATTGTTTTCAGTTTGGTTTTCTGGTGGACTTAGTTCTGGGAATTCATTAGTGTCTTGGAGCCTTAGCTGCACTTCTGAACGGACTGGGTATAATTTTGCCAATTTTGCTGCTTCCATGAAAGAGAGTTTGTTGTTGGCCATGGCCTTTCTGATATTGTCCTGTCGTAGTCGTTCCTTGCAATCTGGGTCAAAAGCCTTATGCTCATTTTTGCAGTGTATGCAAATCATATTCAATGACTTGCAGTCTTGTCATTCGTGGCCCTCTTTTGAACAGTTGTAGCATCGCACTTTGGCAGCCTTGCATGCCTTAGTGAAATGTCCATTACGAACACATCTGACACAACATTTCATTGGAAAGATGTAGCAATCAACCTCATAGTCCAGTCCATAAATTTTAACCTCCCGGGGAAGTTTTTCCCCCTCAACAAAAGTTTTAACTGAGTATGTCGGAACTAGGTCTTTTTTCTGGAGTTTCATGATTCTTTCCACTTTCCTGATTTTCAATCTTTCAGTTACGATGTTTGCCAGTAGTTCTGATTCCGAGATCGAGAGTGGCACATTCCTGATCACTCCGCACAAAAATTCTGTATTTGTAGTCGTATGTGAGTACTTTTGAGTTAATTAAGGTGAAACATCAAGAAATCCCTTTGCAATTTTCCATACAAACTTTAGAGGCACAAATCTGACGAAAGAAGCATCAAACTAAGCCGCACTTGCTAATCCTGGCTTTGCTCACTTGCAAAAAGAGGCAGCTTTTCCAAATCGAGCGCATTTGTTTACGAATTTTCAAGATTGGTGCTTTTGAAAACGCGAGTAGGGGTCCAAGTCGGCCATTGTGGCAGCCATGTTTGTGTTCTTTGAAGTTTCTCCTTAACTGTTCTGCATGTCTGGGGTTAGCAAAAGTAATTTCGAATCTGTTTCGTCCAGTCTGTACTAGTTCTTGGTATGTTATCTTGATGTTAGTCAGAAGTTTAGCTATTTCCATGATGTGAATTTGTTTAGTTGCATCTTCTTTCGGTTCCATTATGAATGTTTTAAAAACTCGGTTTTTCTGCCAACCATCCCCGAAGAGACCACCGTTGGCATCTTTATTTTTGTTTTTGTCTTTGGGTTTGTGCTTCTTTTTGTCGGTTTTGTTCCTGTCGTTGTCCATGTTGGGGTTTTTGTTCGATACATTCTCGTTATCTGTTGTGTCGTCCATTTTTCGTCTCAAGGTTCCCTCATTAGCTGATTCATATCCTGTCAAAGAGTCATTGTCTTCTTGGGGACTAGAAAAGCCCCCATTCTCGTCATCACTTCCTCTCATCCAACGAGGATCATCCGATCGCTCGTGGAACAAAACAAATACCTACCACCAGCCACTGATCACCAAGCAAATTCTATGGAGTCAAATAATTACACTTCACTGATGTAAAAACAATCCACCACCACTTTAGACCGAAATCAAAAGTGAGGTCAAACAAAATTTGAATTTAAAACGCCCCGAAAATCTTAACACTTGGGAATATTTTCCAACAACGTCTGCTTCGCGTGAAACTTCGAGAGAGAATCACTGAGCTGGTCTCGTTCTCTTCTTGACTAACTTGACAGATGAGTAGTTGAATAGTAGTTTCTTAAGCTAAAGCTTGTTTAATGGTTGTTCAACTTCTGTACAGCTAAAATGTTTGTTGGGTACAATATTTTTTACGAGCCAGTCATTCGAAGCAGGGGTTCATTCGAATATTACGTAACACAAAATTTCACAATTTTAGACCCCCTCCCTCCCCCCACGTAACAAATTTTATGTGGGGACTTTCAGAACTTTGTATGGAGCGTAACACAGAGCTAGACCCCCTCCCTCCCCCTTAGTGTTACGTTATATTTGAACGAACCCCAGGGCCTGCCACCAACCCCCTAGTTTCCGGAGGATCATAGTGCACAGTTGAGGTAAGAGTCCTTCCCTGGCACACGGACGTCAATCAGCCTCCCCTAACATGGTGATCAGACGCTATTGTGAGCCGCTTCTCATGGAAAGCAGACCCTCAGGTTTACAGAAACGTATCCTCCCTTCCCTGTCAACCTACGACCAAAGTTCTAAAGTTGGTTAGCCGATCTTGCTTCTCTAAGGTTGTTCGCAGCCCAGGCTGCGTTTAGGGACTTTTTGTCCTGTAGGCCGGTTCACCCCGAGTCTCGGTCAACAGGATGATCCAGAAGGGTTCGTCTGAAAAAACTACAAAATTCTTTAAACTGTTTTAGTATTACGTAAAACAGTTTAAAAGTTGCAGAAGGAACAATTTAGGGACATTTTTACAACTTTTTGAAAAATATTAAATCTCAAGTGTGATCAAGTTATCAATGGCCAAGCGGGCTGGTATCCAGACCATACAGTAAATAACAGGGTGTCTAAATACTCATAACTCCCAGGTTTCCCAGGGAAAAAAATTAAAAGTTAACCCACCATCAGTCGCTTGCGTGTACTGAGTACACGCGTTTCAGAAAAATGCAAAAAAATAATCGAAATTCGCACCAAATTGAACCGGGTGTTGGTCCTATTCCAAGACCCACTCTTCTTCTTGTTAGTAAGGCAGAAAAAAAATAAAAAAATGAACGGAAAGTACTCGAAAAATACGTAATTCTAACCTCACATTTTAAATGTGTACTCAGTACACCGGCGCGACCGCTGGTGTAACTTTTTTGTGAACCAGACCGTTACACGAACGGTCGCGTCGTGTACTCAGTACACGACAAACGCTTTCAATTATGGTTTATATGCTTTACTAGATACAATGTTGGTGTCTTCGGCAAAAATGTCCAACTGGATAATGCGCGTCTGATTGTGGACATGTGGAACCGGTCAACACGATCTGGTCCTGTCCCGGGTGTCGGAATGGCCCTCGCGGGAACTTGTTTCGTGGACATTTCAGTTATGGCACCAAAACTAGGCATGCGACGGCTCTATCTTCATGATTTTCCATATCCATTATTTTAATAACCATGAAAATGACCAGTGACATCCCTGGCTGACCCGTGGCCACCGGAATGTGCCCTGGAGGAACCTGTTTCGAGGACATTTTGACTATGACACCAAAACAAGGCATGCGACGGCTCTATCTTCATGATTTTTCATATCCATCATCTTAGTAACCATGAAAATGACCAGTGACCTCCCTGGCTGACCCGTGGCCACCGGAATGTGCCCTGGAGGAACCTGTTCCGAGGACATTTTGACCATGACACCAAAACAAGGCATGCGACGGCTCTATCTTCATGATTTTCCATATCCATAATTTTAGTAATCATGAAAATGACCAGTGACCTCCCTGGCTGACCCGTGGCCACCGGAATGTGCCCTGGAGGAACCTGTTTCGAGGACATTTTGACCATGACACCAAAACTAGGCATGCGACGGCTCTATCTTCATGATTTTCCATATCCATTATTTAAGTAATCATGAAAATGACCAGTGACCTCCCTGGCTGACCCGTGGCCACCGGAGTGTGCCCTGGAGGAACCTGTTTCGAGGACATTTTGACCATGACACCAAAACAAGGCATGTGACGGCTCCATCTTCATGATTTTCCATATCCATTATTTTAGTAACCATGAAAATGACCAGTGACCTCCTTGGCAAACCCGTGGCCACCGGAATGTGCCCTGGAGGAACCTGTTTCGAGGACATTTTGACCATGACACCAAAACAAGGCATGTGACGGCATGAAGATAGATGATTTTCCATATCCATCATCTTTGTAACCGAAAAAACTGCGAGTGACCTCTCTGGTTAACCTGTGGCTACCAGCCATGCAAGGGCTCTATCTCCATGATCTTCATCTTCTTCTTTTTTTGTGTAATGTCCGTACAGGGGCAAAGCACTTCCACAGTTATTAACTGAGAGCTTCCTCTGCATATGATCATTTTGCATGTGTATATCGTGTGGCAGGCACAAAGATACTCTATAACGAAGGAAACTAAGAAAAAATCCTTTACAAAAAGTTCCAGTACCGACCGCGAATCGAACCTGTCACCATCAGCATGCTTATACTGAATAATCACGCCTTCACCACTGTGGCTATAGTGGTTTTCTATCGTCATGATGTTTCATTTACATCATCTTTGTAACCGTAAACAGTGCCAGTCACCTCTTTAGTTAACCTCTGGCCACTGGAATTTGCACTGAAGAAACTTGTTCCGAACACATTTTGCCCATGGCTCCTCATGTTTTTTCACCTTACCAAAATAAAACCAGTGACCTTCCTGTCACACTCGTGGCCACTGGGGGTAAAGGTTACCAAGACAATGATTATAAAAATTATGAAGATAGAGCCGTCCTCTAACATGATCCGGTGGCCACGGGTTTATGCTAGGTATCGCTCAAGTAATTTCCGTTCAGTGCATTATTTTTTCTTTACCGGAATGGTCAAGAAATTCAACAGAGAGAGCTCCATTTGATTTGACGTATCTTCTCAGTTCCGTACTGGAGTCAAGAAAAAGCTTCCACATTTCTCGAGCGATTCCTTATCTGAATTTTCCACGCATCGAGATAGGCCAAAAAATCTTGCGAACTGCGTACTTCTCATAATGCAAGGACGCTGCACAGTGGTTCCACCGTAGGTCTAAACCTTTGACCACAATCAACTGTGATATCATTGTGGTAACATAAAGTTTATTTATTTGTTTTTCTAATTGGCTTCTTTAGCGGTATTAAGACAATTCCATATTCTGAATCTGCATGTCAAACTGAGCCAAAATCCAAATTTTCATCATTTCTGTGACCGGGAACCTATTTAAAAATCAATTTGAAATTTGTATGGGAGCGATTTGTCGAATCATCCCTCGTCGCATTTTGTACTGGGCGGAGCTGTCAAGCAGTTGCTCAGCTGTCAAAAGGTGATTAAAATCTGAAAAAATCATAGTGGCTCAGAAAAAGGTGCTCTTTCGTATGAAAATAAAAAAATCAATACATTTTTCAAAATTAAAAAGACCAATTTCAGTCGTTTGCATTCATCACTCTGCCATCCAATCCAACATGTATTTAGTTGATTGTGTTCGATTCTTATATGGTTGAAAACGATGTAAATGTAAAACTTAGATGCTGCTTTATCATCTTATTTGAATAAGTGTGACTGGTTTATGATTTTTCAACTAAGTCTAAAAAAACTGATAATTTTCAACAAGCTGGAAAATGTTTCCCCTTACGATCTCTTCGGACGTTTTTTCTTTATAAATCTTCCCTATCAATGATTTACTGACGAATTCAGCTGCGACCGTTTGCGACTAGATTAGTCACTTAAGATCTTTAATGCACTGAAAACTGACAGCTTTCACCCTCTCTATACATTACATTTCACTATTCTCAAGCAGCTGTGAGTACCGTGGATCGCCCAAACTAATATTAGTATACATTCATACCTCGATATAACGTACCAACATTTTTATGTTCGTTACGATATATCAAAGTTCCGTTATATCGAAGCCAAAAAAGATCCCCCCAAAAATTTATGATATTCAATTCAGCTCATTACTACAAATCTAGTACTTCACCGATCTGTCCTATTACTCTAAAAGTTCTCGATATGATTCCTCCAGGAATTTCCCCTGTGGCTTCTCTAGGATTCCCCATGGGATTCCAGAGATTTTTGCAAGGATTCATCCTGCCATTCCCTTTAAAATTTCTACTGGGATTCTCCCAATCATACCTGCAATGCTCTAATACTTCAACTATTTCTGCTCAATAAGTATTTGCTGAGATTTTTTTTTTTTTTAATTAAAGAGACTTTACCCTATAAGGGCATTCGTCTCTGGAATAATTTATTTCGAATTTAGAACCAAATCACATTTTCTCAAACTTTCCTTATTTCTAGCAAAAATTCTGTCCAGCTTCCTATTTTGAATTGTGTACCATTCGTCGTTCGTCATCTTGTTCTTATCCGCTTCGGACTCTTCTGTTGCAATTCCCATTTCTGTTACTCCGCTCAATTGGGTATTCACCCAATAATTCCTGCTGGAGCTTATTCTGCATATTTTGAACTCTCTTCTAATTTTTTTCCAGGGATTTCACCGGTAATTCTTCCGAAAACTCATGCTAGGATTTCGGCAAAAACCACCAGGAATTTCTTCAGAGATTCAATCCAAGATTGCTGGTTCCAGGAAACCCTGTTGAATTATTCCAGGGATGCCTCATTTTCTTTCAAATGATTCCTTCAGGAATTTCCCCTTTTCCATAGATTCTCGCTGTGATTCCTCTAGAAGTTTGCTTTGAATCCCTCCAGAAATTCCCAAAAAAAAACATTGGAACCATAAAAAAGTTATGTTATATCGAGGTAAAAGTTACGTTATATTGAGTTACGTAATATCGAGGCTACGTTATATCGAGGTATGGCTGTATACAAATCAGTTGGTAACCAAAACCAAAATACAAAACAAAAATCGGCTCCGTGAAGCAAAAAAGCTATTTTTTGTTTCTTTCTATTCGAAAATTACAACACTAGATTGGACATATTTTCATACAATACAAAAAACGCTTTTGGGAGGCAAATATGTATCAAATTAACGGATTCACCATGCTATAAGCGAAAATTATATGCATGACCGCCTTCATATAGAGTAGGAACCGTGAGCGCTGGTCTTTTTCACGGTTACTTAGGGTAAATCGCCAATTATTGCACACCTTGAAAACTCGCTAGTTGTTGCACACTCCATGCTTTTCTTACGAGGTGTGAAACAATTGGCGAGTTTTTAAGGTGTGTAACAATTGGCGATTTACCCTAGATGATGCATATATAGTAGGGTGCCAATGAAAATCGAATTTTCGAATTTCAAAAACGGGTAGTGCTCAAAAGTTTCGTCTCCTCAAAAAAAGTCCCCATGCAAAATTTCAGCTCAATCGGACTTCGCTAAGGGGTGGCCCAAAGCGGTCAAAGTTTGGCTGTTTTGAAACACGAAAAATATCCCAAGGTAGGGATACATGAAAATTTCGAAATCGAATTTTTTTTTTTGATGCCAAATGCCTTAAAAGTGCATGAAACGTCGAGATCTGGTGTTATCTCAAAAATTTTTTTTTGGAAAAAAAATGACTTTTTGGACTTAGAAAATTTTTGAGTTGGGGGAGTGAAATGAATTTGAAATGGAGGATTTGAAGTTAGTTGCTGAAATATTCATAGCAATAGTACTGGAAAATGTCTTATATCATCGTTGGCAACTGCTAGCATATTATATATCATATATTGTTAGGGTGGTTCACTTATTTTGCATTAGGGTGGTCCTTTTTGTAGAAAAATTTAAAAAATACGATAATAGTATTAAAAATCTCTTATATAACTGTAAGTCATTTTCAATATTGAATACCGTCATTGGGGGTGAGAATGGGTCAAAAAACGATACTCAAAGATTGTTTGTTAAATAACAAATGCAATTGAAGTCGGAGTAACTTTTTTATTTGGTATGTATACTCTCCTATGTGGTAATGATAGTTTAGCAAGAAAGTATCACGTTATATGGATTGCTTAGTAAACTACAAATGATTGAAAATTGACCCAATCTCACCCCTTAGAGGGGGTGAGAATGGGTCAAAGTATTGGAAATCACCTATTTAAGAATATAAATTAATTTTATTGATCACTAGCTGTCCCGGCAAACGTCGTACTGCCTGCCTACTGTGTTTTTTTGATGTGCAGCTCGATAGGGATGTCTCCCGCAAGGTCATTTGTATGGGAGCCCCCCGTTCCCGAGACCGGAGAGATCTCACACCAAGCTAAGAACCTTCCTCGGCCCCGACAGCACCCACATACAAAATTTCACACCGATCGGTCCAGTAGTTTCCGATTCCATAGCGGTCAGACAGACAGACAGACAGACAGACAGACAGAAATTCATTTTTATATATATAGATATATAGTGAACCTGTTTAAAACACAATGTTATCATGACGAATAAAAGCTTAGGTAATTTTAAAAGATGATTAATCCACCTAAAAGGGCTAATACAACTGAAAAAAATGGTTGAAATTTGATAAAATAACGTTTGTATACTGTATCATTATTTTAATCATCCTCATTAAGAGTTTCAACCTCCATGAGAGGAGGGGAGATTACAATGAGAGAGGGGCGAAGAAAGAATGAAAGATTGATTGTAAAAAAAACATGCTAGTTTTTGTATACTGCATAAGAAATGTTTAACCAAACCCTCCGTTATAAACTCTTATGTACATGATCATTGGCCTCTATATTGCTAAAGCAAATCACTCCATCTCAAGATAGAGGGTCGTTCAAATATTATGTTAAGTCTATTTTGTGAGCTTACGATATTGCAGTCCACTAAAGATTAGCTGATGATTAGAGGAGCTGTCCACACGCATGGGTGTATTGTTATAAATGATTTTAAGCACTAAACGTGTTAACACACTCGTTTGACGCTTCTCGACATATTTTTGAAAGAAAGCGTGCTTTAGTGAAAATACGGTGATAATGGCACCACTCTAACGTCAAATGGGGACTGGATAACAAGTTGAATTTTTAGTTAAGGTTATGTGCACTCGATAACTTGCTTGACCCAATCTCACCCCCATTCTTAATATTTAGACATAGGGTCGAAAATATTAAGTTTTTAAATAAAAAGAGCAATGACAGCCCGCTTTTTTCATTACATCAACCAGGTAATACCTACAGCTAACCACTTATAAGAAAATGTATGGTTAGGTACTTGTGTTAAACATTACGAAGGAGAATTTTTTTCAGAGTGATTTACTAGTAGTTTTATCATATAAGTTTAGCCACGAATTTAACAAAAAACGATTATTGCAAAACATCTTATTCTGCATCATGACGTGTAAAAACATCTCCTCTTTGAAATAATATAAAGTTTTCAATAAATATAAATTAGCGATAGTTATTGAGCTATTTCAAATTTAATGTTTCTCCGTTTTGACCCAATCTCACCCCCCAGACCCATTGTCACCCCCATCGACGGTATATATAATATTTCATTAGGGTGGCTCATTTATTTTTAATTAGGGTGGTTCTTTGAGATGTAAATTAAGAACAAAAAAATGTTTCCAGAAAATTTGCCAGTCATATTTTTGTATAGTTTAAAACCATGATCCTTTATTGGCATGTAGACCAACATGTGGAAAGGGCGTAACAACCATTGCGAATTTATACTTCTCCTGTCCCTCCCGGGCGTATCACCAATTATTTATGAAATCTTTTATTTTCATTTTTAAATTTTGAATCTTTTTTTTTTTTTGGGTGCTTCACTTATTTTGCATAAAAGTGGTCCTTTTTGTAGAAAAATAAATTTAAAAAAACGATAATAGTATTTGTATTTGTATTGTATTTTCCGTTAGGGTTGATTTTTCTTTGGAAATTAAGTTCAAAAAATTTTTCCAGAAAATTCAACCAGGTAATATTTTTCGTATAGCTTCAAGCCATGATTTCCTACAAATCTTTCGGTGACTTATCTATAATGAGATATTCTCTAATTATTATCTCTCCTCTCGTTCTATTTCATTAATCACGGCATCAATATAGTGATTAAACCGATTTCTATCTACAGAGTTAAATATTGTGGTACGGACTACCAAAGAGATTTATTTACTAGAGAGGTTCATCACATTGTTAGATTTTGAAAAGTTTTGTGAGACTAAATCATGGACTAAATTTAAAAATTCAAGTAAATATTTATTCAGCTGTTTCTATGAGGAAGTAGAGTTTAGTTTGAAGAGTAAAACTGTTTGTTGAACCCCTAATATGGTGAAGTTTTTCATTAATGCGGTATTTGCAGATATAATTAACTTTTGCAATGGTCATGGCCAAGCATGTCCGTACTGAGCGGATGAAATGTGTGCTCTTTTGATTTACACCAACAAAATTATCGTATTCATGCAATCTTCCTATCTTAACTGATAGAAGGATGTTGAAATAATTTAAATGTCTTTTCGAACTGTCAAAAAACCTCAACGCAGTTCCGCACGGAGCGTTAAAATTCACCCGAGTGAAATTCGCTCCGTGTGCTCAGTGTGGTACTGCGGTGCGGTTTTCTGACACTTCAAAAAGACATTCAAATTATTTCAACATCCTTCTATTAGTTAAGTTTGGAAGATTTCATAAATACGATGATTTCGGTGGTGTAAATCAATAGAGCATAATTTTCATACGCTCAATGCGAACAAGCCTGGTCGTAGTAAAAGGGACGTAACGAAAGAGTGGGAACGGTTTTGTGATATTTACTAAATTCATGCTGATAGGTTTTTGGTATCGTAATCTGGGGGGAAGTTGATCAATTTTTGTCTATTATTTTCTATGAAATCAGTTACGTAGTGCATGTTACCAAACAAATATTTTTAAAACATGTACTGAAGAGACTTCCATCAAGCTCCGTTAACAAAATTCTTACAAGAAATTACAACATTTTGTAAAAAATAATCGAAAGGCCAAATTTCAGAACTTTGAATCCGGGGTGAAGTTGATCAACCAATGATATTGAATTCTAAGATTGTGAAATTATTAAACAATCTAAATTTGATGATGCTGAATCTAAAAAAAAAGTATTGAAATTCTTACATCTGGTGTATTTCGTATGTAAATAATAAAATGAAGTTCAATTAATTACAAAATGACCCGCGTCAAACGCCTAAAGGTGGGCATTTTTTTTTGAAAATCGTTAGATTTTCGCGAAAAAATATGAATTGCTAACCTCAATTTTTACGCAAATCTAAGTTCAAGATAGCTAAAATGATTGATTAAAAGAGTTTTGCAAGCCATCCCATGTACAAGATGTTGATGGGAGGCAATATTTTGAAAGGCAATCTTTCATCAAGCTATATTACATATCCGGAAAAATCGATATTTCTATATCAAATTTGACATCATTGGCATGCAAATTATCATAAAATCTTCAATAATAATCACATCATTGATTTAAATTCGCAATGGTTGTTACGCCCTTTCCACATGTTGGTCTAGGAATATCTTAACAAAGTGTTACATGCCAATAAAGGATCATAGTTTTAAACTATATAAAAATATGACAGGTAAATTTTCTGGAAAAATTTTTTTGTTCTTAATTCACATCTCAAAGAACCACCCTAATTAAAAAAAAATGAGCCACCCTAATGAAATATTATATATATTCAATATTGAAAATGACTTACAGGTATATAAGAGATTTTTTAATACTTTTATCTTATTTTTCAATTTTTTCTACAAAAAGGACCACCCTTATGCAAAAGAAGTGAACCACCCTAACGATATATGATATATAATATGCTAGCAGTTGCCAACGATGATATAAGACATGTTCCAGTACAATTGCTATGAATATTTCAGCAACTAAATTCAAATCCTCCATTTCAAATTCATTTCACTCTCGCAACTCAAAAATTTTCTAAGTCCAATAAGTCATTTTTTTTCCAAAAAAATTTTTTTGAGATAACACCAGATCTCGACGTTTCATGCACTTTTAAGGCATTTGGCATCAAAAAAAAATTTTCGATTTCGAAATTTTCATGTATCCCTACCTTGGGATATTTTTCGTGTTTCAAAACAGCCAAACTTTGACCGCTTTGGGCCACCCCTTATCGAAGTCCGATTGAGCTGAAATTTTGCATGGGGACTTTTTTTGAGGAGACGAAACTTTTGAGCACTACCCGTTTTTGAAATTCGATGGTCAAATTTTTCACATACATTCCATTGGCACCCTAATTGCACATCGCACTGCCACTAAAAGGCATCGAATTTTTGTCAACGTTCCATTTCAACAGACAGCGGTATGTTAACTATTAAATTGTTAAAAAGCATCGCAACATTTGCAAGAAGCGAACGTCTACTGTAGTAACAACATACAAAAAAAAATACATTACTTTATGATAGGGCCGCATCCTTCCGCAATTCATCCCGCACCCGCATACTCACCGTCGTCGATTCCAAATAAAGTGGATCATAGTGAATCCCATCGAACAGCAGAAACGCTCTCATGCCGTAGTTTTTATCCTCGCCGAACCGATTGATGATCGCATTGGTAATGTCCACAACGTCAAACTCGATCCCGTGGTAGGCGGACAAAATGGAAACCTCAATGGCGCCACCCCAGGACTCGGGTTGCAAAATCCACGCGCAATATTCGTCATTCGGTCTGCCCAGAATCCCTTCGTTGTACTCCTGCTTATCTGCGTTCACCGTGGAAGCAATGATTTGGCGCATATCTTGGCTCTTTTCCGGATCCACCTTTCCCGTGAGAACGAATCCTGCCGAAATTGAAACAGAAATTATCATACATCCACAACCACGAGTACACGCTCTCCCCATTCTCCACCTACCAATGCTGGTGAACAGGCACGAATTGTCGCTGGGCACCACCTGCTTCAGCAGGATCCCACTGCCCCCCTCACTCTGGGCGGCCAACTCCTTGGCCAGCTTCTCATCCTCTTCCATGCGCTTCTGGGCGGCCTGCTGGAGCCGTTCTTCCTCACTCAGTTGCTTTTCGTCCACGATAAGCGTGTCCCCGCTGGCGATTCCGATGGCCGTCAGCAGTTCGTCTTCTTTGCTCAGGTCCAACGGTTTGAACGGGGGAAAGCCCAGCTTAACGTGCAGCACCTCCGCCGGAATATTGGTAAGCTCGATGATTTTACCTTTCAGATGGCGCACCGTCGTGCTTTGTTCCAGATTGCTGACGATGTGCTGCTGGCCCGTTTTGGTTTTCAGCTTCAGCGAGAAGCCTGCCATTATTGCGCGATGCGTTGAGTAAAAAATATTTCGCGATATCCACTCCGAATTGAGGTAGAACGGTATTTGAACACGTTGGCGCCACGCACAGAAGTTTGTAGATTGCAAAAACGTGAATAACACAGGATTTTTCGCCTAGATCTGCTAGAAATTTACAATTTTAAAATTGGTGTTTTTTCCGAAATCACGGATCAGGAATGCAAGCCAGAAAAGTTAAAAATAATCAACGATGACTTGACATTTGGCGACCTTGCGATGTTTTTGTGTTGGTTTTGAGGGATGGGTGAGTGGATTCGGCTGCTTTGATCGAAAGATCAGGGTTGATTATCAGGGTTCGTTCGAATATTACGTAACGCTAAAGCCTGCAGTTTCGTGGATAACGCGCAGGTACTCACGGCCGAGCTCACGGCAGCATCCACAAAAAGTTGATCGGTTTCGCCTTTTTTGCCTTTTATTAGTCGTTCTCCTCCCCATCCGCTTACCGACGCTCTAAAAATAGATTTCAGAACTCCCGCAGCTGCCGCCATCACCAACACAATCACATTCCGGGTTTGTTAGTGACAAAAGTGCAGTCGTTTGAATCAATCCATTATTTGATGTTGAAAATACAGTAAACGTTCGCTCGGTGCAAACGGTTTAACTGCAATGCTTTTTAACTGCAAGTCCGCTAAGTGCAACAACTTTGCAGTTATCGCACCGCTATCTGCCAAAAACGAAATGTCAACAGAGTTGCGATGTTTTTCAGATGCACTAGGGTTCATTCAAATATTACGTAACGCAATATTTCACAATTTCAGACCCCCTCCCTCCCCCACGTAACAAGTTTTGTATGAGAAATTTGAAAATTTTGTATGAAGCGTAACACAGTGCAAGACCCCCTCCCTCCCCCCTTAGCGTTACGTAATATTTGAACGAACCCCTACAGCTGCATTGCGATGTTTTTGAGTGCATTTTGAATGCGTCCAACAGCCTTTGACAACTGTTAGCGCATTTCATTCGGTAACTGAAACGTAAACATGTTGCACTTATCGAACGTCTACTGTACCATATCTCTGTTTTAAAAAACTGTCAAAAATTTCGACAAATGAAAATATTTGTATTATCAAACAATAGAACAGTTCAGTTTAAACTAGAAATCAGTTTGTCACTATAGTAAACTGAAAAATCGGTTGATTTGAACTAAAATTTAATTGTGTTTACAATTTATTTTTCTGCGTGTAGGGTGTGACAAAAACACACTTTCGAGTGAATGAGGTTTAATCAAGGGTTTAATCTTGGTTTAATGTTTTTTATCGTTTGTTTCATCCCAACAAAATGTATTGTCTATCCGGTTGGAATCAGGACAGACATTCAATCAAAAATTGCCATTTCCTTGGACCACAAGTGTCGCATCTGTTTCGCATCTAGTGCGCTATGTTGCTGACAACAACGGGAAGGATGCGCACTACTTTTAACATGATTCAAAAACGTCGCGAGTTGGGTCGCGTCTCGACTTGATTGTGCGAAGTCCGGTTTGGTGGCGGCCCGACAATATGTGTCGAAGTTTCAAAATCCACCTAATTTTCACCGATTTGTTGTAATTTTTCAAATCATCGTAAAAATAATCTCAAGAAAATTACCGAAAGCTTGATATGTGAAGAATTTTTAGACAATGCTCAGCTCAAAATCGACAAAAATGGTCACTTACACCCCTTTGCATATGGGTCCCTCATTTAGATTCCGTCACTCGTCAGCTGTCGGCTCGCGCTTGGTGGAAGTGCATCGATTACGTTTCATTTTCTCTAGCTTGCACTTGCCTATCAAAATCTAATCTTATTTAACGTTCGCTCTGTTATTTAATATTCGTGTGCCTTCTACACTGTATGATTAGGATTTGTGGGTTGTAGACTGATGGAAGAATCCCAAGACAAAGCGTCAGAGGTGGTAAGTAGCTTTGCAGTCATGCAGCTTAACACTCGAATCGACAAGATAACTAACCTCGAGACTAATCTATTGTGATGAATATGTAATAACTAATATTTTTTGTTGTTTATTTTTCGATAGCCCTTCTCCGGGCCGACGGCCAGTACCTGGAGAGGTATCAACGTGTACAGCATGAACAAGATGAAGCCACTTCGGTTTCCAAGCGCAAGCAAGTGTATAGGGCACTGCACTGCTTTGATTTTGTATGGGACTTTGACGTTTCGTGGCCTTGTTGTTTACAAAATTTCTGTAAGAGTGAAAGAGAAGGAGATAATTTCATGCAGTGCCCTATATCCCCGAAGCAAGGACCAACCTGTTCTCCATCAGTAAGGTGGAATCTGCTGGAATGCGGGTGGTGTTTGAAGGCGGCCGCGTCGAGATTCTGCGAGACTCGGTGGAGGTGGCCACTGGGAGGCGGCGAGATAAGTTGTATGAACTTGACTTCTACACACCCAAAGGTATGTGCGATTCTTTATTATTTTCTGGGGAGATCAATAAGGCGAATGAACTCTGGCATCGACGCTTCGGCCATCTGGGAGCAATGAGAGTATAATGGAGGTGTGGAAGAGATGCTTTGTGTGCGTGAGATCCGTGTTTGGTGCAAAACATGTCACTACTACAAGCAAAGTGAGCTCCCATAAGAACGCGTGTCAAATAGTGACGTCACTATTTGTGTTTACATTTTTCTTTGCTTACTAATACATAGCCATCTCTTCTTCTTCCTCACCTGTAATATACTCTCATTGATCTGGGAGAGAGAAACCTGACAAGCTTGTTGAAGGGAGAGATGGTTAACGGCATGAAGGCGACATCGGGCGAGGAACAGCTGGTGACGTGGCTGGTGATCTGTGAACCATGCGTAGCAGCGAAGCAAACCAGAAACCCTTTTGCGTTGCGGCAGGAAAGGCGATCGAGTCGGGTGTTGGAGCTGGTGCACTCGGATGTTTGCGGGCCAGTCACACCTGCAAGCTGGAGTGGGGCGAAATACTTCGTCACTTTCATTGACGACTGGTCGAGATTCACTGTTGTGTATTTGATCAAGTCAAAGGATGAGGTTGCCAGCTGCTTTAGGGACTACGCGGCGCAAGCAGTGGCCAAGTTTGGATGCAAGATTTCCCGCCTGCGTTCGGACAACGGTGGCGAGTATGTCGGCAAAGAGATGCGATCGTTCTGCCGGCAGCACGGGATCAAGATGAGTTCACCGTTCCTTATTCACCCGAGCAAAACGGAGTAAGCGAACGGATGAATCGAACGTTAGTGGAGAAGGCCCGTTCGATGTTGTTCGACTCCGGTGTGGACAAGGTTTTCTGGGGAGAAGCGATTGAAACTGCGGCATTTTTAGCGAACAGGAGCCCGGCCAGTGTAGTAATCCTACATTATAGAGATCTGCGGAAGCGGCCATTGTAAGCCAATCGTGCAGAGAAAACTGTCAAAGTGTGAGCCAAATGAACATGCTTATCGTTCGTAGGAAGGCGTCGTTTGAACGGTATTGCAATCGGAACTAAATAAATTTAAATTATTTATTTTTAATATCGATAAATTGGCGGCATATGTAAGTTTAGCAAAAAGATAAAAAATAATTAATTCTGCTTTCAAAAGCTCATGCTTATGACGACACTCTTGTTGCTGCACTTGTCGAAAATACTTCCATTGCTGCTTCTTGCTTCACTTCTGCCGATATGATTAGCGTAACACTTTAGCAATAAATTTCAGATTTCTTCGATTGCTCCGCTATTTCAACAAAATTTTGAAAAAAAATACTACCATAATTAGAAAATGTAAACAAAACAACTTGAACCACAACGAAGTCACGCACAAAGTTTGAACATCTAGCTTTGTAGCAAGTGTTGGCAGCTGTTGTAAACAAAACAATCAGCGTTGCCGAATCGACGTATGTAACTTCCGCTCATCTCTATGTAGAGGATTTCTAGGCCAGTGCGATTAGCCAAAACGTGACACCGTCGGAGATGTGGAATGGTAAGCGACCGGATGTTTCAAAGTTAAAAGTTTTCGGTTCCCCGGCTTATTGTCACATACCCAAGGAAACTCGGAAGAAGTTGGACAAAAAGAGCTGGAAAGGTATTTTTGTGGGCTACGGGGCAAATGGGTATCGCATCTGGAACCCAAAAGAAAGGCGGATTGTCACCGTTCGCGATGTAATCGTTGATGAGAATGCCAAAGTGGGGACAAGTGAGAACCAGCGATCGAAGACAACGGCGGTTCATCTTCCGGTAGGATCGAATGCGAGTGAAGATGAGCAGGAAGAGCTTCACAGCGAGAACGGCGTTCAGGATGAAGCAAATCTAGATGAAGGTACCGAACCAGAGGATTTTGATAGCTGTGTTGATACTTCGCTCGAGGAGGAAAGTGACGACGGTGCTCAAGCTGCTGGCGAGGTTTTCACATCAAAACAATTGTGCTAGATCATGGTTTCCCAAACTGTGGGTCGCGATCCCCCAGGGGGGTCACCGGCCTTTATCCAGGGGGTCGCTAGGGAGTGTTGAATAATTAACTGTAACAGACAACAAATGAGGGAATTTCTATGGTGGGTCGCCGAAAGCACGTATACTGGCAAAAGGGGGTCGCGCACCCAAAAAGTTTGGGAACCTATGTGCTAGATCATCCAAATCAACCGTACACGCTAACCTGAAACTACCCATCGACTGGGTCGATTCGACCCGGATTTTTATGTTGTTAGCAGTTGTCAAAATCCGGGTAACCCGAAAACCCACATTCGCTGAATTTGGGTAAAGATCTGGGTAATCGGCACTTTGTCACTTTTCGGCTTGAGAATATGGCGGCGGTCAGGAGAACGCTGGAAGCTATGAATGTTTTCGCGAAAAATATGCCGATAAATGACGGGAAAATAGTGGAATTTTTCCGGGGAACTGTTTTTTTTTTTTTTTTTAACCAGTCTATTTATTTAAAGGCTCAATCGCCGTGAACAGCTTTACAGAGCCGAAACTCGTGACTAATTATACAAAATATAATTAAAAAAAACTTATCCTTTCTTGTTTTTCATCGTTGAAACTTTTTCTTTCAAAAAAGTGTCGATAATGCGCTCAACTACATGGCCCGTGTTTGGGGAACACTGGTTGTTACATGCTTTCTTGGTTTCGCTTGCCTCCTGTTTTTTCGTCCGTCGTCGCTTGTGTGTGACCACGTTGTAGTCCGTCGATGAGCTCGATTCATTGTCATCAACATCAGTCCAGTCGTCGTCATTGTGTTTTGCTTCTTCAGCAATAGGTACGCCCGATGATGCATTTGGTATGCGCGATGAAGATTTTTTCTGCTGATTGTTTATCGGTGGAAAGTCTGTTTGCTTGAACAAACCGTCGGGAGAAGACAAAGCTGGTGATGTTGCTGATAAGGTTTCGTTTTGGGAGTGGGGCTCCGAGCACATCCCGCCGGGCTGCGACGATCCAGATGATTTCGGCTGATTAGGGTAGACAACCATAGTCTTCTCGTTTTGTATGGTGATGACCGAAGGGATATCTCGGAATAAGTTTATTCGCAGCACACGCACGCCGTTCGACATGCCGGGGAAATAATGTTTCCATTTCTCGTCCCTTATGGAAATTACCTCCCCAAACTGCAGCATATTTTCGCAGATGGCTGCATCGCTGATCGACGGAGACAAATCGAGCACTCTAACGTTTACCGCATCGCAATCGACGTACACCCCCAGTACGGAGGGTTAGCCTAACATTAGCCTAATGTGAGACTAACTGGCCAGCATGTTAGGCTAACTTTTTGTCTCACTTTTGCCTAATGTTAGTCTAAAATTAGACAGATATGACACACTTTTGTTAGACATGTTGCAAATTCGAAACATGTTTGTTAGTCTAACATTAGACTAACGTTAGACATGTTTTAGTATGGGCTGTTAGACGAATGTTAGGCATAGATTTTATGCTGCTTGTTTTCATTCCAGCTGTCATCCGAGCAAGAAGTGTGATTGTAGTAGTGAACTTTTATCGGCGTTCACTACTACAACCGCACTTCTGCCTCGAATGAAAGCTGGACGATACATATTTAATAAAAAAAAATCGGAGCCTGTTTTAATTTTATTTTTTTATTTTATTTAAATTCAAATTTAAATTTTTATTCAATTTAAATTTAAATTTAAATTTTTATTTAATTTAAATTTAAATTTAATTTTAATTTTTTAATTTTAATTTTAATTTTAATTTTAATTTTAATTTTAATTTTAATTTTAATTTTAATTTTAATTTTAATTTTAATTTTAATTTTAATTTTAATTTTAATTTTAATTTTAATTTTAATTTTAATTTTAATTTTAATTTTAATTTTAATTTTAATTTTAATTTTAATTTTAATTTTAATTTTAATTTTAATTTTAATTTTAATTTTAATTTTAATTTTAATTTTAATTTTAATTTTAATTTTAATTTTAATTTTAATTTTAATTTTAATTTTAATTTTAATTTTAATTTTAATTTTAATTTTAATTTTAATTTTAATTTTAATTTTAATTTTAATTTTAATTTTAATTTTAATTTTAATTTTAATTTTAATTTTAATTTTAATTTTAATTTTAATTTTAATTTTAATTTTAATTTTAATTTTAATTTTAATTTTAATTTTAATTTTAATTTTAATTTTAATTTTAATTTTAATTTTAATTTTAATTTTAATTTTAATTTTAATTTTAATTTTAATTTTAATTTTAATTTTAATTTTAATTTTAATTTTAATTTTAATTTTAATTTTAATTTTAATTTTAATTTTAATTTTAATATTAATATTAATTTTAATTTTAATTTTAATTTTAATTTTAATTTTAATTTTAATTTTAATTTTAATTTTAATTTTAATTTTAATTTTAATTTCAATTTTAATTTTAATTTTAATTTTAATTTTAATTTTATTTTAATTTTAATTTTAATTTTAATTTTAATTTTACATAAAATTACATAAATTTAAATTTAATTTTAATTTTAATTTTTATGTATTTGTTTTTAAACTTTAATTTCAAACAAATTAAATTCAAATAAAATTAAATTAAAATTAAATTAAAATTAAATTAAAATTAAATTAAAATTAAATTAAAATTAAATTAAAATTAAATTAAAATTATAAATTAAATTGAAATTAAATTAAAATTAAATTAAAATTAAATTAAAATTAAATTAAAATTAAATTAAAATTAAATTAAAATTAAATTAAACTTAAATTAAAATTAAATTAAAATTAAATTAAAATTAAATTAAAATTAAATTAAAATTAAATTAAAATTAAATTAAAATTAAATTAAAATTAAATTAAAATTAAATTAAAATTAAATTAAAATTAAATTAAAATTAAATTAAAATTAAATTAAAATTAAATTAAAATTAAATTAAAATTAAATTAAAATTAAATTAAAATTAAATTAAAATTAAATTAAAATTAAATTAAAATTAAATTAAAATTAAATTAAAATTAAATTAAAATTAAATTAAAATTAAATTAAAATTAAATTAAAATTAAATTAAAATTAAATTAAAATTAAATTAAAATTAAATTAAAATTAAATGAAAATTAAATTAAAATTAAATTAAAATTAAATTAAAATTAAATTAAAATTAAATTAAAATTAAATTAAAATTAAATTAAAATTAAATTAAAATTAAATTAAAATTAAATTAAAATTAAATTAAAATTAAATTAAAATTAAATTAAAATTAAATTAAAATTAAATTAAAATTAAATTAAAATTAAATTAAAATTAAATTAAAATTAAATTAAAATTAAATTAAAATTAAATTAAAATTAAATTAAAATTAAATTAAAATTAAATTAAAATTAAATTAAAATTAAATTAAAATTAAATTAAAATTAAATTAAAATTAAATTAAAATTCAATTAAAATTAAATTAAAATTAAATTAAAATTAAATTAAAATTAAATTAAAATTAAATTAAAATTAAATTAAAATTAAATTAAAATTAAATTAAAATTAAATTAAAATTAAATTAAAATTAAATTAAAATTAAATTAAAATTAAATTAAAATTAAATTAAAATTAAATTAAAATTAAATTAAAATTAAATTAAAATTAAATTAAAATTAAATTAAAATTAAATTAAAATTAAATTAAAATTAAATTAAAATTAAATTAAAATTAAATTAAAATTAAATTAAAATTAAATTAAAATTAAATTAAAATTAAATTAAAATTAAATTAAAATTAAATTAAAATTAAATTAAAATTAAATTAAAATTAAATTAAAATTAAATTAAAATTAAATTAAAATTAAATTAAAATTAAATTAAAATTAAATTAAAATTAAATTAAAATTAAATTAAAATTAAATTAAAATTAAATTAAAATTAAATTAAAATTAAATTAAAATTAAATTAAAATTAAATTAAAATTAAATTAAAATTAAATTAAAATTAAATTAAAATTAAATTAAAATTAAATTAAAATTAAATTAAAATTAAATTAAAATTAAATTAAAATTAAATTAAAATTAAATTAAAATTAAATTAAAATTAAATTAAAATTAAATTAAAATTAAATTAAAATTAAATTAAAATTAAATTAAAATTAAATTAAAATTAAATTAAAATTAAATTAAAATTAAATTAAAATTAAATTAAAATTAAATTAAAATTAAATTAAAATTAAATTAAAATTAAATTAAAATTAAATTAAAATTAAATTAAAATTAAATTAAAATTAAATTAAAATTAAATTAAAATTAAATTAAAATTAAATTAAAATTAAATTAAAATTAAATTAAAATTAAATTAAAATTAAATTAAAATTAAATTAAAATTAAATTAAAATTAAATTAAAATTAAATTAAAATTAAATTAAAATTAAATTAAAATTAAATTAAAATTAAATTAAAATTACAGTCGAACCTCCATGAGTCGATGTTCCTTGACTCGATATCGACTCATGGAGGTAAATTTTTCCATACTGAAAAATAATTTCTGGGTTACTATGATGGTCCCCCCAAAATGCATCTCAAAGGATTTTTGTTCCACTACTCGATATTTCCTTGAGTCGATGGTCCCTTCAATATCGACTCATGGAGGTTTTACTGTAAATTAAAATTAAATTAAAATTAAATTAAAATTAAATTAAAATTAAATTAAAATTAAATTAAAATTAAATTAAAATTAAATTAAAATTAAATTAAAATTAAATTAAAATTAAATTAAAATTAAATTAAAATTAAATTAAAATTAAATTAAAATTAAATTAAAATTAAATTAAAATTAAATTAAAATTAAATTAAAATTAAATTAAAATTAAATTAAAATTAAATTAAAATTAAATTAAAATTAAATTAAAATTAAATTAAAATTAAATTAAAATTAAATTAAAATTAAATTAAAATTAAATTAAAATTAAATTAAAATTAAATTAAAATTAAATTAAAATTAAATTAAAATTAAATTAAAATTAAATTAAAATTAAATTAAAATTAAATTAAAATTAAATTAAAATTAAATTAAAATTAAATTAAAATTAAATTAAAATTAAATTAAAATTAAATTAAAATTAAATTAAAATTAAATTAAAATTAAATTAAAATTAAATTAAAATTAAATTAAAATTAAATTAAAATTAAATTAAAATTAAATTAAAATTAAATTAAAATTAAATTAAAATTAAATTAAAATTAAATTAAAATTAAATTAAAATTAAATTAAAATTAAATTAAAATTAAATTAAAATTAAATTAAAATTAAATTAAAATTAAATTAAAATTAAATTAAAATTAAATTAAAATTAAATTAAAATTAAATTAAAATTAAATTAAAATTAAATTAAAATTAAATTAAAATTAAATTAAAATTAAATTAAAATTAAATTAAAATTAAATTAAAATTAAATTAAAATTAAATTAAAATTAAATTAAAATTAAATTAAAATTAAATTAAAATTAAATTAAAATTAAATTAAAATTAAATTAAAATTAAATTAAAATTAAATTAAAATTAAATTAAAATTAAATTAAAATTAAATTAAAATTAAATTAAAATTAAATTAAAATTAAATTAAAATTAAATTAAAATTAAATTAAAATTAAATTAAAATTAAATTAAAATTAAATTAAAATTAAATTAAAATTAAATTAAAATTAAATTAAAATTAAATTAAAATTAAATTAAAATTAAATTAAAATTAAATTAAAATTAAATTAAAATTAAATTAAAATTAAATTAAAATTAAATTAAAATTAAATTAAAATTAAATTAAAATTAAATTAAAATTAAATTAAAATTAAATTAAAATTAAATTAAAATTAAATTAAAATTAAATTAAAATTAAATTAAAATTAAATTAAAATTAAATTAAAATTAAATTAAAATTAAATTAAAATTAAATTAAAATTAAATTAAAATTAAATTAAAATTAAATTAAAATTAAATTAAAATTAAATTAAAATTAAATTAAAATTAAATTAAAATTAAATTAAAATTAAATTAAAATTAAATTAAAATTAAATTAAAATTAAATTAAAATTAAATTAAAATTAAATTAAAATTAAATTAAAATTAAATTAAAATTAAATTAAAATTAAATTAAAATTAAATTAAAATTAAATTAAAATTAAATTAAAATTAAATTAAAATTAAATTAAAATTAAATTAAAATTAAATTAAAATTAAATTAAAATTAAATTAAAATTAAATTAAAATTAAATTAAAATTAAATTAAAATTAAATTAAAATTAAATTAAAATTAAATTAAAATTAAATTAAAATTAAATTAAAATTAAATTAAAATTAAATTAAAATTAAATTAAAATTAAATTAAAATTAAATTAAAATTAAATTAAAATTAAATTAAAATTAAATTAAAATTAAATTAAAATTAAATTAAAATTAAATTAAAATTAAATTAAAATTAAATTAAAATTAAATTAAAATTAAATTAAAATTAAATTAAAATTAAATTAAAATTAAATTAAAATTAAATTAAAATTAAATTAAAATTAAATTAAAATTAAATTAAAATTAAATTAAAATTAAATTAAAATTAAATTAAAATTAAATTAAAATTAAATTAAAATTAAATTAAAATTAAATTAAAATTAAATTAAAATTAAATTAAAATTAAATTAAAATTAAATTAAAATTAAATTAAAATTAAATTAAAATTAAATTAAAATTAAATTAAAATTAAATTAAAATTAAATTAAAATTAAATTAAAATTAAATTAAAATTAAATTAAAATTAAATTAAAATTAAATTAAAATTAAATTAAAATTAAATTAAAATTAAATTAAAATTAAATTAAAATTAAATTAAAATTAAATTAAAATTAAATTAAAATTAAATTAAAATTAAATTAAAATTAAATTAAAATTAAATTAAAATTAAATTAAAATTAAATTAAAATTAAATTAAAATTAAATTAAAATTAAATTAAAATTAAATTAAAATTAAATTAAAATTAAATTAAAATTAAATTAAAATTAAATTAAAATTAAATTAAAATTAAATTAAAATTAAATTAAAATTAAATTAAAATTAAATTAAAATTAAATTAAAATTAAATTAAAATTAAATTAAAATTAAATTAAAATTAAATTAAAATTAAATTAAAATTAAATTAAAATTAAATTAAAATTAAATTAAAATTAAATTAAAATTAAATTAAAATAAATTAAAATTAAATTAAAATTAAATTAAAATTAAATTAAAATTAAATTAAAATTAAATTAAAATTAAATTAAAATTAAATTAAAATTAAATTAAAATTAAATTAAAATTAAATTAAAATTAAATTAAAATTAAATTAAAATTAAATTAAAATTAAATTAAAATTAAATTAAAATTAAATTAAAATTAAATTAAAATTAAATTAAAATTAAATTAAAATTAAATTAAAATTAAATTAAAATTAAATTAAAATTAAATTAAAATTAAATTAAAATTAAATTAAAATTAAATTAAAATTAAATTAAAATTAAATTAAAACTAAATTGAAATTAAATTGAAATTAAATTGAAATTAAATTAAAATTAAATTAAAATTAAATTAAAATTAAATTAAAATTAAATTAAAATTAAATTAAAATTAAATTAAAATTAAATTAAAATTAAATTAAAATTAAATTAAAATTAAATTAAAATTAAATTGAAATTAAATTAAAATTAATTAAAATTAAATTGAAATTAAATCTACATTAAATTAAAACTGAATTGAAATTGAATTAAAGTGACTCACCGACACGATGAGGCCAAACTTAACGGAATCGGACACTTTTTTGGTGATGACTGGTTCCGACGACAGTGCGAAGAGAACGAACCGAACTTATTGGCCAGCAGCAGCGACGAGGAACTGACGGGTTGGACGACGGAATGACTGAAATGGTTCCTACGAGTTTAAACTAATTGAGACGCGCAAATTTTTCTCATTTTCTCGACCGACGAACGCGATCTTTAAGCTGCCGCAACTAACAAAGTTTTTTTCCACTGCCATTTGCTCAACTGTCAATGACGCGCGAAAAAATCGAACATTCAGCATAAATTCGGGGTTATGATTTATGCTCTCGAAAATTTTTCGATGAGCAACATAACTAACAAATGCCTAACATTGTCGAACGCCTAACTTCCTCCGTGCTGGGCCGGGATACGAAACTCTTTGTTATTACAAAGCATTGTTCGCTTCAGATTGTGGTCTGACTGGTAGCGAAAAGCGATCTCGCAGGAAACCATTTCGATGAGCACACAGTTGCGTAAATGATGCAGCTGTATGCTCCTGACGTCCGCATATTGGAGTTTTATATCTTTCTCCAAAAAAGACTGCACCTTTCCAATATCAGGACGAATTGGTAAGACACTAAAATCGATCACTAAGGTATTCTTCCGCACACCGTACATTTTACACCAGCAGTGATCGATAGCAAAAGAGGAATCAAAAAAGCGCGTCCGACGTATGCGATGTGTGGCTGTGAACTGAGGGGAACTGTTTTCCAGTGAATAGCACGTGGCAACTGAGAGCTTTTTAATCAAAATCTAATTTGGAAATAAATTAACAAAATCAAGGCCCCGGAGGAGCTGGGTATCGTTTACCCAGATTTTGCCACCAACATCGGTAACCCAGATTTGAGTAAAGGGGCCTTTACTCAGTTTAGAGTAACTGCAGTTTTGCTCAGTCTGGGTCGCTTTGACATCAATCTGGGTATCTGAGGGTTAGCGTGTACTCAGTTTAGAGTAACTGCAGTTTTGCTCAGTCTGGGTCGCTTTGACATCAATCTGGGTATCTGAGGGTTAGCGTGTAGGTATGCAAGACCTTCTATCACACACACTAAACTTTTTAACAGTAACAGAAACAATCCTTTTAATATATAACAATAATCTTCTCAAAAGTGTGCGTGACATCATCATTGATTTGTTTTCGGGATCATAAACAATTATCTTCGAATTATATTTCATACGGTAACCGATTGTGTGACTCTGTGGTGACCATTTTTTAGTGTTTTCCGTTGCAAGCTATCTTGGCATAAACCGCTAGAAATTATAAATGAACAATTTCCTAGACATCAATAGTTTGAGAGATGGTTGAAAATTGGTTTTGTATATTTTCGATGATCGATATCAATATTGTTAAACTATAGAGTAACATTAACTCTAATGTTAACAATATTACAAAAAACTAACATAACGTTCGAACTATATGTCAAGTTGTTTTTTACTATGCGGGAAAGTTTGCCGGGCCAGCTATAGCATCAAATAAAAAAAAAAAAAAAACATCGCATTCGAGAGTCGCCCGTGGTCGTTTCGGTGCAGTGTATTTTGAACAACGCGCACAGCGATTTCGATGCCTTTCGACTTGCGGGGATAGAATCCTGTTTATAGATTTTATTTTTTCTCGATTTGAGGGGGTTAGAAACAAAGGGGCGTAAGTGACAAAAACACACTTTCGAGTGAATGAGGTTTAATGTTTTTTTATCCTTTTATTTCATTCCAACAAAAGGTATGAGTCGAAGTTTCAAAATCCACCTAATTTTCACCGATTTGTTGTAATTTTTCAAATCCTCAAAAATTCCCGAAAGCTTGAAATGTGCACTCAGCCAAATAACCTTAAGATTTCCATAAGGCCCAACTTATGAAACGGCCTTTAAATAATTCATAATGATTCGGATGAATTTCATAAGGTCACTCTATGACGTAAAATCGTCTCACAGCTTGGCTTTTATTCATGTTTAGCAACATGGTATTCTCAAGCGTCGGTAGCCGTGTGGATAAAACACGGGCTCGGTGATCCCGACGTTCATGGATCGAATCCAGTCTGCATCATTTTAAGATTTTTTTGTTATTTTCATGAGTCTATCTTATGAAATTTGTCATAGCAAGCACGATCAATTTTGATAAGGCATTCTTATGCCATCCATAAGAATTAGTTATAGCAAATTTTCATAAGGTATTTCGATGAATTTCGCTAGTTTTTTTCGCTGAGTGTGAAGAATTTTTTGGTAATGCTCAGCTCAAAATCGACAAAAATGGTCACTTACACCCCTTTGCAGATGGGCCCCTCATTTAGATTCCATCACCATCACTCGTCAGCTGTCAGTGTTCGCGTTTGGTGGAAGTGCATCGATTTTGCTATCAAAATTTAATCTAATTTTATTTACCGTTTGCTCTGATTTGTAAATATTTGTGTTCCTTGCGTACTTTATTTATGATTAGGATTTGTGGTTTGTAGACTGATGGAAGAATCCCAAGACAAAGCATCGGAGGTGATGTAGCTCTTGTCAAACGACTAATTACTCGATTCGACGAGAAAACTAGCATATTGTGATGGCTAATACCTAATTTAATGTTGTTTATTTTTCGATAGCCCTTCCCCGGGCCGACGGCCAGGAAGAAGCTGGAGAGGTATCAACGTGTACAGCATGAACAAGATGAAGCCACTTCGGTTTCCAAGCGCAAGTATATCGCATGCTCTTCAGAAAGGTTTGTGAAGTTATTTAATGATTATCCTAGTTTAAGGTCAACCGGCGTGAGAACCAGAAGAATGGAGTCCCAAACTCCGCCAAAGCAGAATGAAGATGAAGCCACTTCGATTACCAAGCCCAATGATATCCCAGGCTCTTCGAAAAGGTTTGTGAAATTTTCATTTGACGACGTTTACCAGGTTTCTAATGATTATCGTATTTTCAGGTCAACCAAAAGCCCGCCAAAGCAATGCTGCCCTTGTGATGATAACTTGAACCCAAATGTTGAAAAACGTTGGATGGAAGTTAAAAATCAATACTTGTGTTCGAAATGCGGCGCTATTCCACCGGCCAGATCCCACACACCAACCGGCAACGACAGCTTGCCACAATCAGCCTTAAATTCAAGTCAACTAGCAAATCTTACCGATGAGGATGAAGACATCGAGCATGATAAAAATGAATTTACGGAACGTGAAGCAGATTCCTCCAAAATAACAGGATCTCCACAATTGAAGGCGATTCCGCAGGTGAAAAAAGATGTGACCCACAAAAACAGCAATCTCTGGGTATACTTTGGAATCCCCTTGGTGATTGTAATTGTTGCCATTGGGGCATATTATGCCATTGGGGCATGGTATGGCTCAAATTCCCTCAAGCAAACAGGATCCAGTTGCGAAAATTTTCTCCAACTTCGCTCCAAGTATCCCAAGATGGACGACGGGTTGTGGTCCACTTTGATCGTGGGCGTCAATCTATCCCTCAACCAGGACCCGGGCGAGCCGGCCACTTTCATCTTCTTGTACAATTCCTCCAGCGTGGGTGAAATGCTCCTAGACGACGTCACTCGCATTGCCATCGATTGTTTCGGCAGCAAGGGAGCCATCTGGCGCACGAGCAACGACTTCAAATCAACCGAAATCGCCGAGGACTACGGAAACGTCCTAGATCGGCACCGGGAAGAGCTGAAATCGAAAAAGATCCTTGTGGTGCGGGATCTAGACCAAGTGCCCCCAACGGCGGCCAAGATATTCTTCACCATTTGCGACACGTACGAGCCGTTGGTCCACAAGGCGATGATATTCTTCACCATTGATATCTCCCGGCAGCCGGAGCAGGTTGTCGAGCAGGATCGCAGTGCCACCTCGATCGCCGAGGACATTTTGAAGGGCTTGTGGCGCAAGGAGCTGCAACCGAACACGCTGAATCCGCTGGTGGTGCGACTGACGGAAAACGTTTTCCGGATTGACTGATAACTATGGTATAATACTAGTAGCATGCAGCTGAAAGCTGAGCATGCCCTAGCGTAGAGTGTAAGAAAATCTTGTTTAACGTGACATGAATTCACTATATATTTTATACTTTTCTATTATCATCCATTTGCTAGTATCATTGGTTTCCGAAAACGCCGTTCGGACTTAGTTCGGACATTTCTGAATGTTCGAGATGCGAGCTTAGTTAGACTACAGTATCAGTAATCAGGGCTCCTGGATTTCCACTTTCCATTTTCCTCCACACTCGAAGACAGCAGCGAACGATTGTCGCTTTAGTTTGTGTGTTTGCTTGTCAGCGTTTCATTTCGAGACCCGGATGCAAAATCTCTTCAGGTTGTGGGCACCTCGTTTAAAGAGAATTCCGGAATACCTCAACAGAATGGGGACAATTTCGCGAACTGGCAGTTCCGGATGAAGTTTCGGATGCGCTTGAAGAAGATGCGCCAGTCGCCGCAGAGGAACGGAGAAAGCTTCTCAAGATGGACCGGAAGGTCAAGTCCTCACTAGTCAGCTTCATCTTGGACAAGAGTCTGGAGATAGTTTGGGAGAAACAAACGACCAAAGGCGATGTGAAAGGCACTGGTGGACATCTTCGCCAAGAAGTATGTGGCGAGCTAGACAGTTTTACGGAAGCAATTGCCAAAGCTTCGAATACTAGAAGGATCTTCGACGCGCAGTTACTTCCTTGCGTTTGATAAATTGATTCGACAGTTGAAAATGGTGGGCGTTCCGTTCAGCTGCAGGAGGATGACCTTACCTTACCGATCAGGCTAAGGCCGGGGTGGCCTCTGCTGTACATAGTAGCCGTCTCCATTCCACTCGGTCCATGACTCCAGTTCCGCACTCTGCGTAGAGTCCGCAGATCGTCCTCCACTTGGTTGACCCACCTAGCTCGCTGCGCTCCACGTTTTCTTGCGCCGGTCGGATGACTCTCGAGAACCATTTTAGTCGGGTTGCTATCCGACATCCTGATGACGTGACCCGATTTTCGCGATATGGACGATAGTTGGTTCTCTCAGCAGCTGATGCAGCTCGTGGTTCATTCGCTTTCTCCAAGTCCTGTCTACCATCTGCACTCCGCCGTAGATGGTACGCAACACCTTCCGTTCGAAAACTCCAAGGACGCGTTGGTCCTGTCCTCTGCACGTAGGGTCCATGTTTCGTGCCCATAGAGAACGACCGGTCTAATCAGCGTTTTGTAGATAGTTAACTTCGTGTTACGGCGAACTTTATTCGATCGTAGAGTTCTGCGGAGTTCAAAGTAAGTACGATTTCCTGCCACAATGCGCCTCTGAATCTCTCTTCTGGTGTCGTTGTCGGCGGTCACCAGTGAGCCCAAGTACACGAATTCTTCAACCGCCTCGATTTTATCACCGTCGATAGAAATTCGGGGTGCCGAGCGCGGTGATTCCTCCCTGGAGCCCTTTGCCATCATGTACTAAGACTTCACTCTTTAGTCGGATGTACGTTTCCGCCATCGTCTCAAATTTACGAGCAATAACATCAATATCATCGGCGAAACCAAGCAGCTGAACAGACTTCGTGAAAATTGTACCACTAATGTATATCCCCGCTTTCCTAATTACACCCTCTAAAGCAATGTTGAACAGCAAGCCCGAAAGACCATCACCTTGTCGTAACCCTCTGCGAGATTCAAAGCGACTCGAGAGTGTCCCTGATACTCGAACTACGCACATCACTCGATCCATCGTCGCCTTGATCAATCGTATCAGTTTATCCGGGAATCCGTATTTGTGCATAATCTGCCATCATAGCTGTTCTCGATCGATTGTATTATACGCCGATTTGAAATCGATGAACAAGTGATGTGTGGGCACGTTGTATTCGCGGCATTTCTGCAACACCTGGCGGATGGCGAACATCTGGTCCGTTGTAGCGCGTTCACCTATGAATCAATCCTGAAATTGCCCCACGAACTCTCTTGCAATAAGTGATAGACGGCGGCATAAAATTTGAGAGAGTATCTTGTAGGCAGCGCTCAGTAGTGTGATCGCGCGATGGTTCCCGCAATCCAACTTGTCGCCCTTTTTATGGGACACACGGTACCTTCCATCCATTACTCCGGTAATACTTCCTCCTCCCAAATCTTAATAATAACCCAGTGTAGTGCTCTCACCAGTGCTTCTCCACCGTATTTTAGAAGCTCGCTTGGTAGTTGATCTGCTCCAGCGGCTTTGTTGGTTTTCAACCGGCCAACCTCCTCTTCCAAACTAACATAGCTTAAGGCAGTAATAAATTGTAAAATGTAAAATCATTGTAAAAAAAAAAAAACAAAAGATTTCGGCTCAGTTGTGCTCATGTGGCGCCCGAGCCTTCCAAATAAACGAATAAGTTAAAAAAAAACCTCCTCTTCAATCTCTTGAAGGTTAGGGGCTGGAAATCTTTCGTCCTGTGCACATTGTGGTAGCGACTGCTTGACACGAGGTGTAGAGTAAGACTGACGAAGCCGAGTTGACAGTCTCGCGACTTGCCCGAAACACACATACTCATAGACGAAGACCAAGGGTACCACATCTACCCTTTTTACCCTTCTTACACCCATAAGAAGGGTATAAATATCGCTCGAAAAACCGACTTTCGATCCGAGGCCCGGAGGGCCGAGTCTCATATACCAATGAACTCAGCTCGACGAACTGAGCAAATGTCTGTATGTGTGTGTGTGTGTATGTGTGTATGTGTGTATGTGTGTGTGTGTGTATGTGCGTTACAAAAAAAAGTCACGCACGTTTCTCAGCCGTCTGTCAACCGATTTGAGTTCTCTTGGAAGCAAATGAAAGCTACTATATCCTAGTAGAACGCTATTGAATTTTTTTTCGATTGGACGTTTGGTTACCGAGATATCTCTCGAAGAGTACTTATGAGTCATACTTCTAAACTTTTTAAGATTTTTCACCAAGTGTATCATAATAAATATTTCGGCCGTTTGTCAATCGATTTAAGTTCTCTTGGCTCCAAATGAAAGCTACAGCATCCTAGTAGATCACCCAGAAATTTAATTTCGATTGGACATTTGGTTACAGAGATATCTTTCGAAGAGTACTTAGGATTTATACAACTAAACTTTTTGAGATTTTTGACCAATTGTATAATAATAAATATCTTAGCCGTCTGTCAACCGATTTCGGTTACCCTGGCGCCAAATGAAAGCTACGACATTCTAGTAGAACCCTATACAATTTCATTAGGATTGGACATTTGATTACCGAGATATCTTTCAAAGAGTACTTGGGAGTAATACAGGTTAACTTTTTGAAAGATTTTGGACCAAGGGTACCATAATAAATATCTCAGCCATCTGTCAACCGATATGGGTTCTCTAAGCACCAAATGAAAGCTACAATATCCTTGTATAAGGCCCTGAAATTTTATTTCGATTGGACCTTTGATTACTGAGATATCTTACGAAGAATATTTCAATAAATTCTTTTTTATTAATCTATTCACTTACTTGTTATCTTGGATTAGTTTTTGACCAGTCTAAGGGAAATTTTTTTTCAATAAGTAATGCTGACAAAGTGTATTGTTGTTTTCAATAAAACTTTAAATAACAAATTACAAATACACAGGAATTTTATGAAAACTAACAATATGTTAAATGAAAGCTTTGAATTTATATATTGTGGGAAAAATGCAAGAACCGGACAGCGAAAATAAATAGCTAATGCCAAAACTGATTAACTTAGTAGATATATCATTTTTGTCCTTTTTGCACCATAACCATGAATACCAAGTACTTCGGAGCTAATTTGATCGACTAATTAAGAGATATTAGACAAAGTATATCTCGCTGATTTTCTTATCCATTTGTTAATCGATTCAAGATCTTTTGGCAGTTAACAAAAGATACCGTGAGGTCGCCATTCACCGCTCATTTAACGGTATTTTCGTAAAGTATATGACGTTAAAATTCGACGTTTGCGAATATTGCACTTTAATTTACGTTAACAACTCAACAATTATGTTGTTATTATAGAAAAAATATAAAACGATTGTTAAATATGTTTACAACCGAAAAAATAAAAAATTAAAATGTGTTATCTCTTGGCTCCTATTACCCCTCATGCATCCATTCACCGCTCATAATGGATCCATTCACCGCTCACTGGATTATTTTTTCATGGAATCACAGAAACTATTCATTTATAAAAACAAAAAAACTTTTATTTACCAAAGTATTGATGATTCATGACATTCAGTTCATCCTGTTTTGTCAAAATGGAATTTTTAACGGGTTTTACCTGTTGGATATTTCTTCTGCTGTTTGCCCTGAACAGTTCCCATGTTTTCCTGCAGCGCAGTGTAAGAAATATTTTTTGAGAACGTGATTTCAGGTACACCCATATAAAAGCTTGGTGAAATGATAGTTTTTTGATTCACTTTTGCTACGATACTTTACTAACATTTGATCATTTGACTCAAAGTGAGCGGTGAATGGCGACCTCACGGTACAATATTCCAGAATATGTAAGCAATTTTTTAAAAAAATCACACAAGATTCTAGAAGGTGTCTGGCATTTCTGGTAGTTTAGTCCATGGTTCATGATGCTATTTTGGAAACCAATTCAATAGATGCCAAATCCACAATATTTTCTAGAACTTTTGGTCCATCACACAAAATAAATATGTTAAATACAAATAATACAACAATAGTTTCAATAAGTGTAAGAAGGGTTCTGTTCACCATAGGTGGATTAATTCGGGTTTTTATTTATACTTTTAAGCTTTAATCGACAATAAACTAGATTTTAACATTTGAAGTATTCTACTCTACCGATTGAAAAGTCTTAATTTTAACTGAAACTTAAGGACTGTAACGACACTTCGGTTTCGGTATTCGAGATGATCTACGGACCGGAACTGCATCTTGATAGTCCCCGATTTCTGGTTCGATCTGCTCCGTAGCAATCAATGGACTCGCGTGGTGAAACGGGTGTTGTACCTGTGGCGACTAAAGGCTTCATCAATATCAGTTTTTGTTCTAGTTCACTACCTTAGTATGTTCCGACTTACGTGAGGTGGACTAATCAATGCTTCCATCTGATGATCCACTGGATACTCCCGCAGAGGCATCATGTCCAGAGGTTCTGTGATCTTGCGCAAATGAGATGTATTACGTTCGTAGCGTTTATCATTTTCATCCGATTCGATCGTGACATTTGTACCTTCTTTGTCTACAACCAAGAACTTCTCTTTGTGGAAGTCGGTGGAGAGCTTGTCTTTCGGTAGCAGGTTCTTCATCAAAACTTTGTCACCGATTTCTATCTCGCTACGTTTCGCTCCTCGCCTATTGTCCTCTCGTACTTTTCCTTCGAATTTCTTTTGAGTGTCACGATCGCGGAATTCGGTACTTGGTGGTGTTGAGCTGAGGACATCCAATAGGGGTAGTTTATAGCGGAGTTTCCTGTTTTGGAGAAGTTCACTCGGTGCTTGGCCAGTCACGCTGTGAGGCGAATTGTTATAAAGGATCAGGTAGTCGTCGAGCTCCGTTTTCCAATTGCCGTAGAGGGCGTTAGATATCTTCAGTCGTTTCAGTAAGGATCTGTTTTGCCGCTCGACCTCGCCGTTGGCTTGCGGCCAGTAGGGTGTGCTGTGATTCAAATGAATACCTAACGTTTTGCAGAAATTTCCAAATTCTTTGGAAACGAACTGTTTGCCATTATCCAAGGTGATTGTTCTCGGATAACCCCACGTTCTAAAGATCCTTTTTAGCCTCAGAATCGTCTCCTGCGCTGTGATTTTGGTCATGATTTCAAGCTCCTATACCTGCTGTAATAATCGATTATTACAAGGATATATTCGCCGCTAGGCATTGGACCGAGAAAGTCGATCGCCAGATCAATCCACGGCTTTTCTGGTAGCGACCGTCTGCTTATGGGATCCGGTGGATTGGCACAATGCACTAAACGGCATCCCTCGCAAGACTCGCAGAGCTTTACTGTCTCTCCGTCCATGTTGGGCCACCAGTATTTGTCACGCAATCGACTTTTCATAACTGATTGGCCAGGATGGCCCTCGTGCGCCAGTTGGCACATACGACTACGCAATGTCCGAGGCACGACCAGTTTTGAACCTCTCATGACCAACCCGTTTATGTAGCTCAGTTCGTTCTGAAATGCGACGTACGGTTTCACTACCGAGTTTCCCCAGTCGTGTGTCATAATCGCCTTCTGTACTGCGCTCAGTTCTTCGTCACTTTTAGTTTCCTTCACAACTTCTGTTATATCGATGGCAGCGGCTTCTTGTATCGCTTTGATTTCAACTTCCGAGTTTTCATCGAAATCATCATCCCGATCATCATTCAAAACAGCCAACGTCTCAACCGCGATTCTTCGTATAAAAACCTCTGACTCTTCATTCCAGGAAACATCATCCACGTGAGAAGCCAATCTAGACAGGCAATCAGCCAGATTGGCTGAGCCCTTGCGGTAAACCACATTAAACGTGAACGCCTGTAGCCTTAGAAGCCACCTTTCGATCCTCAGAGTCGGCCTGGATGTTCTGGTGAACACTGTTTCTAGCGGTCGATGATCAGTTTCGAGCTCGAACGTGATACCGATCAAGTAAATTCTGAACCGCTCAACGGCCCACACAATACCAAGAGCCTCTTTCTCGATCGGGGGATACTTCATCTCGGTCTCTGAAAGGCTCTTTGAGGCGTAGCTGATGACTTTTGGCTTGCCATTCTTAAATTGAATGAGCACCGCACCGAGCCCTACGCCCGACGCATCGGTTACCACCAGGGTGCGGTCTATCGGATCGTAATATCCCAAATAGTCCAAACGTCCAATTCGCTGTTTGATTGAATCAAAAGCAACTTGATGGTCCTGGTTCCAAACAAAGTTCGAAGATTGTTTGACGAGCTCGCGCAATGGGTGATTGGCTGTTGCTAAGTCAGGAATGAAACGTGACACAAAAGTGACCAGGCCCAAAAAGCTTCGTAATTCCTCCTTAGATTTGGGGGCTCAGCAGTTCAAAATGGAGCGCACCTTATCGTCCGATGGAAGGACTCCTTTCTCCGAAAGCCGGTGGCCTAAGAAAATCACTTCCAACTGCTTGAACTTACATTTCTGGTGGTTCAGTTGAACTCCAAGTTCCTCGAACCTACGAACAACTGTTTCCAATGCCTTGTCGTGTGCTTCTTCTGTCTCACCAAATACTAGAAAATCGTCGATGAAGCCAATCTGAACCAAATAAGGATTTTAGAAATATAGTATGATGGGTCAGGGGGCAAGATGGGTCAGTACCGTTTTCAACCGTACTATATATTTTTTGAATCTTTCAATAATTTTCCCAGATGAACGAAGTGGATACACAAAAAAGTGATATATTGTTTTAAAAATTCTTTACGTTCCTTGCACAGAAAAAAATAAAATATTTTTTCGCTATACTCCTTATGCTATACATTCCATGTAACTACGTGTATTGTGTAGACGGGGCAAGATGGGTCACCCTAATTTTTCGGTATGTTTGCATAGTTTTTGAAAATGTGTTATTCTTCATTGAAAGGCTATTCTGTGACCTACATTATCGAAGCAATTAGAGCACTGAGAGTTTGTGAAACTATTTTTGAAATTTTCCTACAAAAAATATAAGTTTTCAAAGTCCGTTCATGGCTACCTGAACAAAAATCTTCTAGTTCTGAGAATAATCTACCGATATGTTTCAACACTTTTTTCATGTAATCTGTACGTCTGTGAAGCTTAGATGTATAGAGAAAAAATAGAAGATATAGTATTTTTGTTGGAGAAAAATCGAGTTTTCTGATAGCTGACCCATCTTGCCCCCGTAAAAATGAGGTGGGGCAAGATGGGTCATGTTTTGAAAATTGCTTGTCAAGAAGCAGGTTTCAAACTTTATTACCTTTCTATACTTTTATATCATAGCTGACTAGTGTATCTGAGAGTCGTGGTACAGAGAAATGCGATTTATATTCAGACAGTTATAGGGGTCCATTTCTTAGGTGACCCATCCTGCCCCCACTTACCATATATTTGATGCCAACAGGTTGTTTTGACTTACCAGATTAGGGCAGTTTGCCAGCAAACTCTCCATCAAGCTTTGAAAAAGCTCTGGGGCGCAATTAACCCCAAAGAAGAGTCTTTTGAACCGGTACAATCCCCAGTTAGTAATAAAGGTGGTAACATCCCTGCAGCCTTCCGTCAACATCACGTGGTAATACGATTCCTTCATATCCAACAAAGAGTAATATCGAGCATTGCGAATTCGTGGTAAGATTTCCTCGAATACAGGAAGTGGATGGTTCAAACGCTGTATCGCTTGATTAGCCCTGCGCATATCAATGCACATCCTCAAATCCCCATTATCCTTTAAAATGGGGACAAGCGGCGAAACCCAAGATGTAGGTTTCTCAACTCTCTCTATAATGTCCTGGGCCAGAAGATCGTCCAATTTTGCCTTCACTTTGTCCAGTAGGGGAACTGGGCACCTTCGAAGTGGTTGGATGACAGGCGGCACGCTTCGGTCAATCGGCAGCGTAAGCTCGACGTCCCGAATGAAAAGGAAATGCTGTTTTGTAACCGCGACACGATCCACTTCAATGAGATCCCCAACCGATACGGAGGACTCCTAGTTGTTGAGCAGTTAGTTAACCCAAAAGCGGCTGCTGTCCTTGTTCTATAACATAGAAGGTCGTGTCCACTGCCAGTTTCCTATCAGTTCCCAATATTTCGATTTCGGCATCAAAAACGGCGATTAATTTTAGAGGCACTTTCCCATATGCGAGAAACTTCTTGCTCGCATCAAAGCGGATGTTGCTCGCTTGCACGTTTCTCATTTTCATCGTTGACCAGGTAGCATCATCTATCAAATTATACTTCGAACCCGAATCAATCAACATTTCTATGCCAACCCCTCCAACTTTGCATTGTATGAGCTCATCGTTGTCGCCTACATTGTAGACGGGCAATTCCTCTTCATCTGATTCCATGTTGTTCTCCTCTGGGGTTTCAATATGCATAACATTCCTGGGTTTCTTGAACAGAGGCATGTTCCGGGAGGTTGTCGGTGTAGGGTAGGGTCGCTTCAAATGAGCCGGAGCTGACGAGGGTTCCGTGGGGCCACGAGCTGTGCTTCTGCATACCGCCTTGAAGTGGCCAACACCACGACAACGAACGCAGAGCTGATTCAATGCAGGACATCGTTCACCAAGCTTATGTTGATTGTATCCACACTTCGTACAGCGCGATGAATTCGTTTGGAAAGAATCTGAATGCACAAAATTCCTTCTACCTGAGTTCGCGTACAACTTCTGAACGTTTATTGGCAACGGGGTTCCGGATTTTTCACTCATTTTGGACGCTTGATACTTCACCGCCTGGTGCGAGTTGACCACTTTTATGCAGTCATCCAGCGTCAAATGTTCCTTATCCAATAGTTTTTCACGTAGATCCCCCGGCGCATATTGTATGATCTTATCCACCACTGCGATTTGACGGCTCTCCAATGATATTTTCCCGAACGCACACTTTTCAGCCTTTTGTTGCACCCGCTCCACGAATTTCTCAATCGGTTCTTCCGTTTCTGGTGACATCATCCAAAACAAGTACCTCTCGAAGCTCTCGTGTTGTTTTGGGGGAAAATGATTGTCCAGCTTCGTTCTGGCAACAGCAAAAGGATCAGCCGATTCTTCGGACTCTTCGTCGGCTCCTGGGATACCGTCGAAAACGTTCTGCAATTCTAATCCGCCCATTGCAAGCATTTGAATTTTCTTCATCGATCCATCCGTAATACTCGAAGCCTTCATAACACGTTCGAAACCACGAATCCATCCATTCCAGGCGTTGCGCACTTCTGATGAAGGAAGATGTTTGTACCGGAACTGCGGCAGATTGTACGCTGCCGGGTTGAATGCCGTTGCTGTTTGTAACAGCAGAACCTGGTTCTGTGCATCATTTTGGTTTTGGGTTCCGTCCTGGTTACCGCTTGCTTGCTAAAACCAAGGGGACGGCATCCGATTTTTTCACTATGGAGTTTGACAGGTTGGATTGTGCCTCCTTACGTGGAGCATAAATTTATACTCCAGCCAAAATATTCACCAACACAGTCGTGAAATTTGAATGTTTACCTTTTTTACGAGGGATATCGGTGCAAAACGCTCACATCACATTCGATTCCATAAAAGTATTGATCATGAAAAAGCTGCATTATTTGATAATTTTCAATTTGAGAGTGTCGATGTTTAGGTAAAATTCCTACAGATAGTGATAATTCTTTGTGAAAAGTCACAGAATACCTCTTTTTGCAAACTTTGTTCGCCAAAGTGCGTTTTTCCTTATTTTCTCCCGCTGCTGTATTGACTGAATGATGGTATTAGTGTGCTCTGGTTGCGCATGATAAGCGGCAACAAAATCGGATCACCGTAGCATCCCCGTGGCTAAAACACAAACCAACAAAACGAAAAGAAAAGAAAAAAAAAACAACTTTGTTTACCATCAGTATTTTTTTTTCCAACGTGAGTTGATTTTCGGTGAATTAAATTCAGCTTCTCACTTCTCATCTTCCAACGAATTTAATCATCGACTACACACATACAAAAACCCCAACGAATTCAATCATTGGCATCATTTCGACGAATTTAATCATCGACGTCACTTTCTCTTTTCCCCTTTCTGACGTTCTCTCAGCGGGGTAGAAAAAAACATGGCTTCTTTTCACGCCCATGCAGAGAAAATTGCCGACGCTTGCTTGTAATCTTTTTCTGTTTCACTAAATGCACTTTAATAACAGCATGATAAGTTACCTCCATTTCCACCAATTTGATGATATTCTTTCCGATTATTTGATGTTTTTCTCCGATTCACTGCTGCTCCTCTAATCCGAGAAAAATGATCCCTCTCGACGCCAATATGTGGTAGCGACTGCTTGACACAAGGTGTAGAGTAAGACTGACGAAGCCGAGTTGACTGTCTCGGGACTTGCCCGAAACACACATACTCCTAGATCTGTTACCACGCCACCTTCGGTACTTGCAACGTCTCCATTGAGGTACCATCGTAATGCTGCCGCCACCTCTCGACCACCTCACGCTCGCTCGTGAGAATATTCCCGTGATTATCTCGGCACATGTCGGCTTGTGGAACAAAGCCTCTCTAGTGCCATTTACACTTATCAATAAATTGATTCAACCAAGAGGTTCAATCCTTCCTTCAACTTCATCAAGAAACACAAATTGATAGAAATATTGTTAAATGTATTGCTTGCATTTTTATTGCGAAGAAGATGGATGATAATGTTGAATCTTGATATAAATACTGACCAACCTGCAAAAGCGAGATTGAGGTTGGTGTTTATATCTTCAATAATTTCCCCTCCGAAAGATTGATCCAACCACCGCTATCATCCAGTTTGACCAAACCATCAAGATCATCCAAGTCCGTCAAACTTTCCCCTTGAGTTGTTTTATTCGATCAATCCAGCAGGGTAAAAGAGTCAGCAGATTGAGCGAAGACCATCCCATCAGTGAGGAAGAGATAGCAATTCACCAACATTCAGCGCGTGGTTCACGGTGTTCATGGTGGCCAGCTCAATTGAATTTTATGGAATGCTTTGAAAGCAAATTTTTAGAAATAAAGTGTCACGTTTTTGCATTGTAAATAAAATAAAGACTTGATCATTAGAAAAGTGCAAATTTCTATATTTCACTTGCTTATTCAATTCCATTAATGATTATGAAAAAAAAATAATGTTTTAATAATTCTGGTGATTTACCACGCCATATTCGATTTTTTGTAAGCATTCATAAACTCTTATTTATTGAACCCAATCTCTCGGATGAGTATGATGAATTGGTAAATAGTGGATCTATTTATTAATTCATCATGCTATTTTTCCTAATGTCTTGAGAAGGTTAATGTTTTTTTTTAATTTCTAACACAAGTTATGAACTTCTACCGGTGAACCAAAATACAGTCCGGATTCGCTGGTTGGGTCACGACTGCGCACAGTGGCCGGAAGCCGGACAAAACCTCAAAAATCGACTTCAATATTTTATTTTTCTAATATTTTTCTTCTATTATAGATACTTTAACTAAGAAAACCCCAAATTTTCAAGAGATTTGGTCGAAAATTGAGTCTTGTAGATTTTTTCAAAGTTGAAGTTTTATGTGCTACAATATTAGTATTTATTGTCTTTATTTTATGAGCTTCCTTCATGAGGTCGTTGTAAAAGTTAGGAAGACTTGAATAATGTGACAATATTTTTTGTGTTTTTGGGTATAAATAGTCATTACATTTCAGGGATTGTTTGGAATTCAATCACAAAATTATTATGTTTTTACAATATGCAAACATATTGACTTTTATGAAATTTTGACGAAAAACTTCGTATTAAAAAGATCCAGTACTTGTTTAGGAAACATCAGAAAACGACGCCGTATCCCGGATCTGACGTGCAATTTTGACTAGTTTTTGGCTATATAGGTCACTGTTTGCGCATTTTTGCGCTAAGCGCGAAAAAAAAAATTTTTTTTTCTATCAGGTCACAATGGAGCCGCATGGTTGTGGAGGAAGTGATATTGTTTGAAGTTTAAATTTTATCTTCACATAGTTCAAATTGACTTCAGAATACTAACAATTTAGTGGAATTTTCATTCTTGTAAGAGACTTTCACCAAGTCAGATGGTCATGAGAGGGGGGGGGGGGGGGGGGTTGGTATCTGAAAATGTAATAATGTAATGGCCACGGCTTTAGCATTTTTTTTTAAATATTATTTTAGTTTTTGACAGAAAACCACAAGAAGGTGGGTGCTCCAGTTTAAAACAGTAAGCTGGAGAGGAAGGGAGTGATGACTAAGTATGAATAAGCCTTTATTTCCTTAGACACTACTCACATGTTGCTTCACCAGATACAACTAACTCTTTTATCCTTCAAAATAAAAGAAAGGCAAAAACAACCGTGAAAACATGTAAAAATAACTACAAACCATTGCTCATTGATTCCCTTAAACTGGTTGTTTTTTCGATTTATCTTAATCGTTAGAATTGCTCAACAACCTTGGAAGCAATCTCTTCACGAACCTTCATCGAAGTTTCAATATATAGTGACACAAATTCGTCGACATCTACGTGTTTCTTTTCTACACGCACATCGCTACAGTTCAAAGCAACAATCATCTATAAAATATAAAAGGAATTCACTAAACGGCGATAAACGCTACGTTAAATATTTTTCTGCGTAAACGTCGCGATCGCCAAGGCAATATTTGAATATTTTAAAACCAATTTTATGAAACGAACATTTTATGCTCTTTAGTGAAACCCCTTTTATGGGGTTTTTAAACTTGAAGTTTTATTGTATGCTGTGAAAGATTAGCATTAAGTTAAAATTCACGAATACAAAGAAATTTAAAAAAAAATATATTATTGTATGTTACTCATGCAGTTTCGTTCAACACATTTCTACTGAACGACACAGAGTGATACAGATTTTGGACCACCCTAACAGCAACAAATACACAATTTTAGTTTATTTCGATACCAATACATGATTTAAGAACCCCCAAATCAGAAGGTTAATCAAAACCTACGTTCAGAAAGCACATCGTGATAGCTTATTATCGATTATTTTTACATGCTTTCCATAATCAGCAGATTTCAAAATTTTGAACCACCCTAATATAGTAAAATCAAAATCTATTATAAGTTCCATATCAGGAATAGATTTAGGGAACTAAAATCATCATAACCTGTGAATTTTAGCAATTTCGGTTAACATTTGAGGTTTTGTTCGACTTTTGTATGGAGGCCCGCCACTGTGCTGCGCCCCGATTAGCGAATCGTGTTCGTTCGTTGGGGCAACTGACAACTGATCAAAATGCTCTAGACACACGCAAGTGACGAGAAATACGTCACGGAACACTCACATACTTGCGTAAACGTTCTGTATACAGGAGCTGTGATGCGACGGCGGTCAGACGTCAAACTCGTTTTGACATCTATTTTGACACTGACAGTGCTTTTTAGTTGGGTTTTGCCCCAACCAGTGAACATTCAACCATCGAGACAGCCCATCTAACGAGCTCTCAACGAACGAATCGTCACTGTATTTCATACAAAATGGAGCTTAAACAATAAGTATGAACAGTTAGGATCGAACTTCAACATGTAAATTTGGAAATCACTCTAAGGGGCTTTTCCCTCTTACAAAATTTAAAGTTAAAAATAAATAAATAATTAAATAATAGTTAGGTTCGAACATGTTTTGATTTTTGCTAATGTCATAGTCATAGTAAATATGTAAAGCAGTAGAGGTTTGGAAAACAAAGGCTGATATGAGGTTATTGCCATATTGATTTGGTTGTTTCGGCTATAATTGAAAATGTTTGCTTTATCCGTTATTAACAGGTTTATCTATAGCTAGATTGATTACTGAACGATGATTAAATTATATGCCTTGAGAGTGACTTTGAGTATTATTGGCAGTGTTTCTCTCTTTGCCATAAGAGTTTTTTGTCATCCAAATAGCTTGAAACTTAGTTGTAAACAGTTTGATTGGCAAAATGTGACGCCAACTTTCAGTTTATCAGACTTTAGATTAATGGGAATTCGGACAGTGGTAGCGGAATCGAATTAAGAGAAAACCGATAACTAGCGAATTCAATGAGGTTTAATTAGACACATGTTTTCTCTTGTAGTTACACTTTTGGAATGACAAAGTATTATTGATTTCCGGTGGTTGACAGCTCACTGTCGAGGGGTCGGCCGATGGGGTTGCCAGTACAAGGGATAGGAAATTGATATTCCCAACACCCCCGCTCAATTTACGGAACCCATCAATCCTAGGTTCGCTCGATGCTTCTGGAAAGCCCCGGCTGGCAAACCTTTGGTCATTATGTCGGCCAGCTGCTCGGCCGTTGGCACGTACTCCAGAACAACACGTCCTTGTTGAATCTCGTTCCGCACGAACATATGCTTCACATCGACGTGTTTTAGTCGCCCTACTCCACGTTCGTCTTCTGCAACACGTATCGTAGATTGGTTGTCCTCGAAGTACTTGATTGGACTGCTCATTCGGATTCCCAGATCTTCCATCGTTCGCATTAGCCACGTTCCTTGACAAACTGCTGTACTCAGCGAAACAAGTTCTGCCTCAGTGGAGGACAGAGAAATTGTCGACTGTTTCCGGGTCAGCCAACAAACGGTATTCCCGAAAATCCGAAAAACGTACCCCGACAACGACTTCCTGTCCATCAAGTCGTTCGCCTAGTCCGCGTCTGCGTAAGCTTCTAACGGCAGAGCTCCGTCGTTTCCCTTATAGACCAGCCCGAGGTCAAGCGTCCCACGTACATATCGCAATACTCTCTTCAGATGTATCCAGTGCTGTTCTGTTGGGCAACTCTGGAACTGGCTAAAGTAATTTGCTGCCACACACAGATCGGGTCGTGAAGTTAACGCCACGTACATCAAACACCCGACCAGTTCACGATAGGGTTTATCCGTCTGTTCTCCTGGTTTTCCTCGTTCAAGACGCAGCCGACATTCCATCGGCGTCGAGATGGGCTTGCAATCCTGCATGTTGAATCGACGAAGTAGATTTTCCAAGAATCCCCGCTGGCTGATTTTTAGTGTTCGTTCTTCGATGTCACGTTCCACCTTCATCCCCAGGAAGTTCTTCACCTCGCCAACATCTGACATTTCAAATTCCTCGACGAAACGACGTTTCACTTCCTTCACCAGCGCTAGATTGGGAGATGCAACAAGGATATCGTCGACGTACAAGATGAGAACTATCAATGTACTGCCGGATCCCTTCACATACAAGCACGGATCGTTAGTGCTCCTTCTGTATCCCAACTCCTGCATGAACTGATCGAACCGCTGATTCCAAGCTCTAGACGACTGTTTTAATCCATAAAGGGCACGGTTGAGGCGACATACCAAACCGCTGTTGTGCTTGTATCCCTCTGGAGGCGTCATATAAATCTCTTCTGTAATCTTTCCATTCAGGAACGCGGTGCGCACATCCATTTGGTGGATGTGCCATCTCTCCTGGTTCGCTACTGCCAAAACTGCTCTTATGGTGTCCAGTTTGGCAACCGGAGAGTATGTCTCTGAATAATCAAAGCCATGTCTCTGCGAAAAGCCCCGCGCCACTAGGCGCGCCTTGTAGCGATCAGCTCCACCATCATTGGATCGTTTAACTTTAAACACCCATTTACAGGAAATCGGCTTCCTTCCTTCTGGTAGCTTCGCCATCGTCCAGGTGTCATTCTTGGTTAAGGAGTCCATTTCCTCGCGAACAGCTTGCTCCCAATGCGGCCAATCCTCTCGCTTCCTCATTTCAGCCAGCGAAGCAGGTAGATTCTCGACGAAACTAGTAGCATTCAGAGCGAATCCAGTATAGTCGAGCTCGTAATCCGCATGCCACCTTGGAACATCCCGCCGCCGTTGAGGCCTTCGTCCTTCATCAGCTACTCCGTCTTCCACAGCAGGTTCGTCCAACTGCTCGTCGGCACTATCGAAATTATCCTCCTCAGTTTCTTCGACTTCCGAATCTTCTTCTGGCTGATCATCCTGAGCACCCTCGTCGTCGGCTTCCAGTCGCGGAATCCAAAGCTTGTCGTTTCCCGAATCTTCATTCACTTGTTGAACACTGCGATCCTTTTCTTCCACGAATATCACGTCCCGAGCGGTAACGATTTCCTTGCGTACAGGATTCCAAATCCGGTAGCCGTTTGTGGTATACCCGACGAATGTTCCACGCCACGATTTCGCGTCGAGTTTCTTCCGACACTCTTTCGGTATGTGAACGTACACATCCGCGCCGAACACTCGAAGCCTCTTCACGTCTGGCTTTTGCCCATTCCAAATTTCGAACGGAGTCTTTTTAGAGTCAATCGCACTCGCGGGGCTACGATTGGCCAAGAACGCTGCGGTTTGGACTGCCGGACCCCATAGTCGCTTATTCACACCACTGTCTTCGAGCATAGAACGCGTCTTCTCAACCAGCGTTCTATTCATACGTTCACTTGTGCCATTTTGCTCTGGCGTGTAGGGCACTGTCCACTCAATCACGATCCCCTTTTGCTTACAAAAGTCAGTGAAGGCTCGACTTTTATACTCCCCTCCATTATCGCAACGGAAACGGGATATCCCTCTGCCAAACTTAGCACTCGCGATCGCCTCGTATTCTCGAAACTTTTCGGCGACTTGGTCCTTCGAACGCATCAGAAAGATGACAGTGAACCGGCTGCAGTCGTCAATAAACGAGACGAAATACTTCTCCCCGTTTATGCCCACCGGCGTCACTGGCCCGCAGACGTCCGAGTGAACCAGTTCCAAAACTTCTTTGGACTGTCTGCCCTCGCGCGCGGAAAACGGTTCACGAGTCTGCTTCCCGGCGATGCACGAATCACATACGGTTACATCAGTCTTTTTCCCGGTTCCGGCATCTAGTCCGGAAACCATATCGTTTCGAATAAGCACTGACAAGTTCTTGGCACTCAAGTGGCCATACCGCCGATGCCACAGTTCAAGCTCTTTAGGGACCCGACCGCAAAAATACGACGATTTTACTGCATTCTCACTTTTTCGGCGAAAGTTCATTTCATACAGTTTTCCACGCCGCGATCCGACCGCGATCAGTCTCGAGCCTTGCTCAACGCGCACTTTCCCATCAGCGAACATAATCTTCAACCCAGCTGTTTCCATCTTACGCACAGAGAGCAAATTCACTCTTGCCTCCGGGATGTAGAGGACATTTTTAAGGGTAATTGGAATGGACTCACCGTTTACGATGGACGTCAGTTTCACTTCGCCGTGGTGCATCGCCGTAATGCACTCGCCCTCCTTTGCAACTGCAATCTTCATCGGCTCTTCCATCGGCGACAAACACTCGAACAGACTCCGGTCGTTCGTCAAGTGTTCCGATGATCCCGAATCGATGATCCAGTTGACTCGTTGCGTTGAGGATTCCTGCGTACCGACCACGAAACACACACCATCTTCGCCCTTTCCATCTCGCTTTCCATAATGCGCACTGTTTTTCACTGTAACACTCTTCTTGTTTTTCTTCTCAGGGCATTCGGAAATTTTATGGCCTTCTTTGTGACAGCCAAAGCACTTCCACTTCTTCTTCTGTTGTTTCCCGGCACTCGCACCGGCGAAAGCGGCATCATCACTTCACGGCATTGCCGATTCAATACCAGCACTTTTCCGCTTTATTTCTTCATCCAATAAGCGGCACCGCACAAAGTCGAGAGACAAATTTTCTTCTGGCATTGTTTCTAGTGCCGTCACTACCGTCGCGTATTCTGACCCGAGCGTCAACAACAAATGACATACAATGTCAATGTCTTCAAGCACTGCACCGGTTGCTTTGTAGTCCCGCACAACTCGATCGAACACAAGAAAATGGTCATGGAGGCAGCCGCCGTCGTGACGCAATGACAACAGCTTCTTTTTCAGGTGTAGCCGACTCGCGATGCTCTTGCGCTCGAAAATTCTTTGCAGCGCAAGCCAGATCGCCCTCGGCGTCGGTTTGTCCTGAATGTACTCGAGCTGGCTATCGTGAATTCGAGCAATCAGGAGCGACTTGCAGCGACGATCTCTCTTTCTGCGTTTTTCCGCCGCCTTCTCCTTTTCACCCTTCACAGCGTTCGTGTCTTCCGGTTTCACGACGTAATCATCCACTTCTTCCAGCTCCGTCTCTATGCACTCGGCGAGTTCGTGCTCTTCTAGCACCACCTGCATACGGAACTTCCACGAAGGGTAGTTCGTACCGTCGAACTGCGGAACACGCGCGATTTCACCTTCTCTTTCCATTTCTACGCAAAAACACTCGATCCCGGCACTCGCGAATCCACGGGGCCCATAACCTAATGGGAATTCGGACAGTGGTAGCGGAATCGAATTAAGAGAAAACCGATAACTAGCGAATTCAATGAGGTTTAATTAGACACATGTTTTCTCTTGTAGTTACACTTTTGGAATGACAAAGTATTATTGATTTCCGGTGGTTGACAGCTCACTGTCGAGGGGTCGGCCGATGGGGTTGCCAGTACAAGGGATAGGAAATTGATATTCCCAACATAGATAACACCCCATGACGAAGAGAACAAAGCTGTCGAAAATATACTGAGTTTTGTAGCATTTTATACTAAAGGCACTAGAAAATCGCATATGCGTTAGTGGAAATTAAAGATGTGATATAAAACATGATGAACCAATGTTAAATATTAAACATTATTCCTAAATAATCTAATGAAAATTTACGATGCGCAACATGTGCTTGAAAATGTTTATTTGGCAGCGCTTTCTTGTTTCCTTTATTCCACCATTCCATCAAGTATTTCTTTCTCAAGGATTATTGATGAAATCACGAGGATCAAACCAAGTATCAATCCAATATCTTTCACGAGAGATAGATCAAGCCGAGGCTCGAGCAGAGAGAAAATCTCCCGGCAGTATGAGAGAAGTTAATGCATAAAGAGAAAAAAAACAAGTGTCCGTGCATGCTTATCATACGTGCACAGCTAGCAAAGCAAAGCCTTTTAGGCCGGAACAAATCTCATTTTCTTCTTATGTCACAATACTCGTTGGCTCGCTAAGAGGGAGGACAATAAATAATAAATGTATGTGACGAAGAAATACCCAAACAATTTGGCAAAATCTATAAACTCATCGGATTTGTTAAGAAATTTTCTGTGCAACTCTAATTTCACCTTGAAATTTTAGAATTTCTTGAATAATTTATTGTTGTCCCCCCTCAAAATGTTGAATATCGACCAAAATTTTCCGAGGGGGCGGTGACATAAGAGAAAATCGAAATTTGTGTCAGCCTTATGGAATCAATGCGTCGTCGGTGGGTGTGCGGTTGATTTTCAGTCCTACCGATCCCAATGCCCAATGTATACAATGCATTTCTGTCACATTTTTGTTTATGTTTTTAATGAATTTTCTATTCACATTAATTCTTCTAAGCTTTACCATTTTTACATATGTAATCAAACATTTTACATATTTTTTTATTACGAAAAGTTTTTGGACAGCCCATGGGATGGGACTCGAAACACCATCAGTGCCGTCTTGCTGAATTACCTTTATATTTCGACATTACACAAAATTACTACAGAAGGGTGTTCTTTGTCAGAAGGGGGTATTTCTAATTTATAGGCAACGCAGCTAAGCATGTTACCACCCTAATGTGCAAATTATTAATTAACTGGTGTTAGAAACCGCCAGTGCACCAGTAATTTTTAGCAAAGTTCGGTGGGACACCAACCGAGTTATAAGATTACACAAAAAATGTTGTGAACTGTTTATTGCTGACTGCACCCCAAGTTGGACTGACACAATAGTGTGCACACACCTTCAAAGTGTGATTGCAGCGCAGGGATACGTCGGATCGAATTGAACCAATGAATTGAATATTGAACCAATCAATTGATCCATGGAATAATTTGACCCATGGTTTGAACAATCTTCGAGAGGATTGATGTAACAATTTTGAAGGTGGGGAAATATTGTAGAGAAAATTGAAGAAAAATGCGCTATGGAGGGGAAATATTGCTGTGTGGTTGATCAAACGGAAGATAGGGGAAAAGTTGAATGATTGATGTCAATCTATTTTTGAACAATATTATACATTCAATGTTTCCATAAAACGGCCAACTATTGATCAATATATGCACCGTGTGACTGGCGCTTCTGCGCAAGCGGTTCAGCTTCTCGTAGTATGTACTTTCATGTGTCCTTAGCGCGGTACAGCTCTTCCATCGCTTCGCGATCTCGTTCTTCCTGCTGGCGCTTCTTCATCCGGAAGACTGAGTTCTGCCTGTTCCGCGCCTGTTTGTAACGTGCCTTTATTCGCTCTCGTACGGTGTTGCAGCATTCTCGCCCGTGCTGCATTCTTCCCGTTTTTCAACTGTTCACATTCGCCGTCGTACCAGTCGTTTCTGTGATTCGGAATCGCGAAGCCTAGTGCTGTAGCCGAGGTACTAGCTATGACGGATCGGATGTCCCTCCAGCCATCTTCAAAGTGTAGCTGCGCCAAGCTGCTCTTCCGTTGGTTGGGCCACTGCTAACATGCTGCGCGTAGTCTTGAGCCACTTATACGTTACGCGGCGTTCGACTTCGACGCGTGGTGATAATTGTCGAAAGTTTTGAGCGCATGCATACAGCAACTAAGTAGTGATCCGAATCTATATTCGCACTGCGGTATGTACGGACATTGGTTATATCCGAGCAGAATTTACCGTCGAAGGCTCTTACAGCGCATGCGATTCTGAAGGTGAAAACCCTAAACGGCAACAAGACAGGACATAGTTTTGAACAAATAACACCATGCCCCACGGTTTTCTTCAAAACTTTCTACATTTCTACACAAAGTTGTTGAAAATAAACCATTTTTGCGTGACATAGTTTGTGAACGTTCTCTAAGGAAAGCATCGGATTTTAATGTAACAATATACATATAGTTAGATTAGATTTATTCCCAATGATCTAAGATTAACAAAGATTAGTATTAACTTACCACCAATCAAGCTCCTTCCTCAACAGCCCTTGGCACTCTTCCCCGTGCTATTGTCAGTCGCTGTCACTGTCAGACATGTCCTTACTCTCCTCCTTCTTGTCGTCGTCCTTGTAGTGCCGGTACTCCTTCTTCAGTTCCCACATGTTCTTGTGTGGGTTCTTCATATTATAGTCGCAAACCTCCTTCAGAATCTCCTTCAGGTAACTGATCGGCTGCCGGGTGATCTTGACCAGATCCTTGATGTTGTAGTACTGATGCTTCTCGAACGCATTGAACAACATATCCAACACTGCGTTCTTGTCGTCTCGGGACTTCTTGCCCTCGGCCTTCTTCCGTTCCTTATCCTCGATGTTGTGCTTGTGGTCCGAAACCGGCTTGAAGTTGTGGACGATCTTCTCCAGCGATTTGACCTGCCGCGCCGGTTGCGAAGCCTTCCGGATCGATTCCAGCTTCATCTTCATGTAGGCATTGTCACCCAGCGGGCGACACTCCAGCCGCTGCACGATTCGCCCCTCCATGAAGAGCTTCTCGCCTTCGGGGGCACTGTCCTCTTTCCGGTCCGCCGAGGGGACACTGTGCGAGAATACACCCAACGTTTGCTTCGTTACCACTGACACGTCCAGCTTGTGCTCCCGGGGAATCCCTTCACCCGGGTCGATGTTAATGACGGCTTCCGACAAGGTGAGCGAAACCTGTGCCTTCTGCCCAACTTGTTTCGAGATCTTTAGCTTACCAACCTCGATGTTGCCCGGAGCTTTCTCCCACTTGTTGGCAATGTATTTTGGGACTTTTACCAACCAAACGCCACGACCCGCATTCGACAGGTCAAGCTCCTTATCCGAACGGGCTGGTTCCGCTTCCTTGGACATTTTAACTTCTGGTTTTATTACGGTTTTTGTTGGTAATCTGCACTGGCCTCGAATTGAACTTGTTCACGTATACGCAGCAGCTAGAGGTAAACAATGCTGCCGGTTTCGGTACAAAAGGTAAGAAAAAACATCGCAGCACAAAGTTTGACAGCTCACCGGGTTTGGGAACATAAAGTCGAAAAAACTCTTGATCGTAAATAAGTGTAGCAAAATCATCGCCAAAGTTAAGTGGGAGTACCACTGAGAAAAACGAATATACTTGTTAGCATATGTTTTAATAATATTTTTTGATATAAAAAACATACTCTTTGCTGTGAATAAAAAATATGCATGGCGTTCTTTTACATTATGCATTTCCATGCATATGCGGCCTATATTGAATCTAAAGGATATCGATACCCTTATGTTACACTAAGGACTTAAAATATTCGACTTGCCAACCGCCATTGCAGGAAATAATCTAAACGGATGTTTTTTCGTGAGTTTTTTAATAGAAAACAGTGTTTTTTACATTCTGTGAAAGGTGAGCCAAGGGTGAGCGAAACGGTTATTTAGACATAGGTCTTACTGGTAGCCATGGAACGCTACAAACAGCGATTGTTCCATTTTTGGTAAGTACGGTAGCTAAAGGCATATGAATTGGATACTTATATTTCTCCTCGTATTTCCCCATCAGATATCGGCACTACCGGAAACGATTCATCCAGTTGCTGCACGTGAATTGATCCAGAGGAATGAAAGATTGAAAAATATGCGTTGGAGCAGCATGAAGGAACTTCTGGTGTACTCTGCGTGGGACCTGAATGTCGACCGGGAAGCTCCTGCTTATAATCGATTATCTGTATTTGTTGTGATTAATTTATTGTATTTTAACTATTTATTTATAAGAATATGAAATAAAGTTCAAAATTCTTGTTAGATAAAGCATAACTTGTTACATCGTTCTACTAAATTGCCATAATGAAAAAAAAAACAAAAACAAAATCGAATATGCATTTGGCATATATCTCCGTTATATGCATTATAATGCAAAAACACAATTTATGCATTGCTAAATAAACTCAAAATATACTTGCCAAGGGGTGGGCAGATCGAATATGGTTTTAGTAAAGAATTTATGCATTTTAGCATTTTCCAACCTCTCCGTGACCATCTACCCCCGTTGGTTTGACCACATCTAATCTGAATATCCGCCGCCATTACCGCTCGCGGATAATGGGTAGTACGCAGATCGCAACAAATTTCTCGGCCTATATCTCGATGTGTGAAAAATTCAGGCAAGGAATCGCTCAAGAAATGAGCAAGCGTCGTTTTATTCCCGATCCTAGTACGGAGCTGAAACAAAACGTCAAATCAAATGGGGCTTGCTGTGTTAAATTTCTTGACCATTTCGGTCACGGAACAATAACTATTTAGCGATTTCGTTTGAAGTGCACACCTCGCATAAGTGGATAAGGTATCTCTCGAGGTATCTCTATAAATTTTCAATGTTAACCTCTGGGTGGTGTGAATAGCAACGGTTTTTTTTTTCAAGCTAGCTAACACACACCTACACACTTCCGGTACACAGCTTGTAAACAAGTACAAGCGTTCAATTTTCTTGCAACCACCTCTCTCAGCGTGGTTGCCAAACACGCCGTCGCGACACTGTTCGGAAATGGTAAACATGATCAATCCACCATTATTCCAATTTTGTTCTCGTGTTCCAAGTTTATTTTTTTTCCATTCGCGATGGAAATTTTGATGGATAGTTGTTACAAGATTAGCTAAAATAGGCTCAAACCAATGTGTATCCTTCTCCTCGCTTTCCAACGGCTTGACAGCGGCAAATGGAGATATCGTGACAAAAGTTTTAATTATATCCGCAGCACCTAGATAACAATACTCTTCAATCTACCACACAGGTTCACCAAGGTTTAACATAACCTCCATCTTCAAGGTTTGGCTCCCGATGTTTGGTTCCCGCTGAGAGAGCATATTGAGTCAGTCCGCGACACTCAGGTTAGCCTTATGAATTCAATAGTGTATGCTCAGAATGAATATCATAAGATCGTCTTAAGAGAATCGTTATCCTTGCAAAAAAATGCGTAAGAAAACCTTATGAATATCTGTGCTATTGGCATATGGAAGTCATAGTTGTTTCAATATGAGTTTTATATACTTTTTTTGAGTTTAAAATTCATAACTCCAACTTATGAACCTCTATTAATATGAATATGAAATTCATAATTGAATCAAGACGATTTACATATAGGCGCGTTCTATCGTTGCATGAATGAAAAAGAAGAAGAAAATATCCATGATACGGTGTGATTTCTAAAAAGCTTCAGTAAATTTGAAAACTATATATGTATTTTGAATTGATTTTATTCACAGAAATAAGTATAAAATTCTTGATTCGATGACGGATCCAGTATAATCTGTTGGTTCGATCAAGGGTTCGAGTTACGGTATCTGGGCGCCGCCGCCGTTGTCCTTGCCGTTGTCTAGCTTGATGCTGCAGACGCCAACATGATTCTGTAGACATTAAAGGATTGTAATAAAAATTGGTAGCAAGAATTTGTTTCCAAATGACTTACCGTTCTGACTCTCCAATTAGGAATTGGCCCCAAGCTGGGCTGCTCAGATTGTGCGGAACAATCTTCGCTCGAAGTTTTTTGGTCGATGGTTTACAGATCGCGATTGCCGAGAAACTTCTCTGGACTCAGTCGATTCCTTCACAACATACTCCGCCATGTCCACTTCTAATTTGATAAGGTCTTCCTTATGACTTTTTCACATCAGCCAAAGCGATGAGAAATATAAGATAAAATTATAAAATTTTCAGACTCAGTTACGCTCATGTATTTCATTGGATATTTCCATGAATATTATTCTTGACTATTCAAACTTCATAAGTTTCGTAATGAAATCGATAATTTTCTTATTTTTGACGAATCATAAGGTTCAGTTTATGATGTTTCTAAGATATATCACGGTGTGTCTGGTAGAACAAATTTATTACAAAAAAATGGGCATCGCTAATTTTTACGCTACGTGAAAGTTGACGCTACCAGCTTTCATTCAAGCCCAACATCGAAATATTCCATCGGGGGAACTTTTTCATACAAAAATTGGGTATGTTTGTTAAGTAGGAATAGGGATTAATTTGGAACCGTGCATTTTGTATGGGGAAAAACAGTATTCTGAAAAAGTTGTTCGGGATCCCTCGGTGGATTTTTTTGGGGAACACGTTAAATGAAAGCTAGAAGTCCATATTTTCGAAAAACGGCGGATTTGGCGATGCCTAATTTTTTGTGATAAACCTTCACCATATGCACGCCGTGTATATTGGTTGAGTGTTGATTCGTTGCGATGCAATGAGAGTATATTATTATGTTTCCAGTTCAAAACCGAATTAGCGACATTTTTTCTTTGACTTCCGCTGCTTTTGCCTTGCGTTAAACACAATGTCGGAAGTGGGGCGCTGTATTGTACACCTGGTGCTCTATACAGCGCCCCACTTCCGACATTGTGTTTAACGCAAGGCAAAAGCAGCGCAAGTCAAAGAAAAAATGTCGCTAATTCGGTTTTGAACTGGAAACATAATACAGGTGGGGAAGAAGAAGAGATGGCTATGTATTAGTAAGGAAAGAAAAAAGTAAACACAAATAGTGACGTCACTATTTGACACGCGTTCTTATGGGAGCTCGCTTTGCTTGTAGTAGTGACATGTTTTGCACCAGACACGGATCTCACGCACACGAAATATCTTCTTCCCCACCTTTATTAGACTCTCATTGGTTGCGATGATTCAGAAATTCGGACTGGAAGTTGGCAGCGCGTTTTGTTATGAAAGCAACATACAATATCATATATAGGCGAGTTACAGTCAGTGCTGAAAAATTCATTTCGTCACATCTAAATTCAATCACCTACAGCTCATTTTAGAAGCTGAACCTGAGAATATGGTATATGACAAACTTGTGCGGCTAGACTAGTTCTGCAAGAAAGTCACGGAAAAACCGCTATTTTTCGAATATTTAAGGTAAATGTCACGGACTACCTTCGAAAAATGCCAATGATATTCACGGTGAATATAGTTTGGCATTTTTCAAAGGTAGTTCGTGACATTTACCTTAAATATTCGAAAAATAACGGATTTTCCGTGACTTCACTCATTTTTTAGGTTTCGTGCTAACGTAAGAACACACACAAGACGCGGCGCGACACGGACACAACACTTATCGTTCTTACAAACATAAAAAGTAATTAAACATTTACCTTTTCGTCGACCGGTTTCGGGCTCGATGTTGCCCATCTACAGGACGCTGTCCAACTGATTACAAAAATAAAAACAGCTTCGTACGTGCTACCGTACACGTCAGAGGGAGATGGGTCTATTTGATGTTTTGTTTGGTCAAGCGGAAGAGTGGCGAAACTATCGGGGCATCGTCGTCATTCATCAGCGGTTGTTCAGCGGTGGTGATGAACATCGATTCCCATGCATTTAGTTGGGAAACTTTTCGGATGCATTTCTTTAATTTCGCTTGGTCCCAATCTATGGTGTGGTTGAGTTCCGCAGAATGTACTGCCACACTCGATTCGTGAACTTTCCCGTTGTCTGCGGCGGCTCTATGCTCTCTCAAGCGTGTTTTAAGTTTCCGTCGGGTTTGTCCGATATAAACTGCTGGACAACTTTTGCAGGGAATTTCGTAAATTCCCGACATTTCTTCCGGCGGAACTCTGTCTTTCAAGCAGCAGAGAAGCTCCTTCAATGTGTGTCCACTTTTGTAGACTGCATGAAGCCCATGTTGTTGGAGGATGTTTTGGATGGAGTTTGTCAGTTTTGGGTAGAAGGGTAAGCTTATACGTTTTTTCGGGTCCCGGTCAGGTTGAAGTGTGGTGGAATTTTGGCGGTGTCTTTTCCTTTCATGTTTCCTAAGGATCTTGTCTACAAATTTTCTGTCGTAACCGTTCAATATCGCGGCTTCGTGGATCTTCTTTCTTTCCGCACAAAATTCTTCTTTTTCCATCGGTATATTGAATAGCCGGTGCGCCATTGAATGGAAGGCGGCTTGTTGTTGTGCTCCGAAGTGGTTGGAGTCGGACGTTATATAACGGTCTGTGGAGGTCGGTTTCCGGTAGATGCCGAATTTCAGGGTATTGTCTTCTTTCTTGGTTATCATCAAATCCAAGAATGGGAGTGAGCCATCCTTCTCTTTTTCTACCGTGAATTTGATAGAACTATGTCGAGAGTTCAACAGCTGAAGTGTCTGCGCCAGGTATCGCTCTTTCACTACTGCAAAAATGTCGTCGACATAGCGTCTCCAAATGCGGGGGAAGATTTTTTCTTTTTGAAGTTCTTCTTCAAAATCACTCATGAAGACATCGGCCAAAAGCGGTGATAATTTACTGCCCATGCTGAGTCCAAACGTTTGTTTGTAAAACTTACCCCTAAACATGAAGTAGTTTTGGTTCATACATACTTCAGCTACGGTAAGGTATGCTTCAACATGGTTAGGCGGCACTCGACAACGTTCTAAGTGCCTTCGTAAACTACGAAGCGCATCCGGAACAGGGACGTTTGGGAATAACGCAGTAACGTCGAAGGACACTAGGATTTCACCCCGTCGTACCTCGAAATTCTTCAACTTCTCGACTAGTTCTATGGAGTTTTTCACACTTCTACCGTGGGTTACCGGATAGTTTTTCATTTCACCTACTAACCAGGCAGCCATTTTTTCGGTCGGAGTACAAATATTTGAAGAAATGGGTCGCATCGCTACCGGATTTTTGTGGATTTTCGGTAGACAATACAACGATGCTACTTTTGGGTTTGGTACAAGAAATTTCCTTTCAAGTTTTTCCTCCCCCATCAGATGCGCAACTTTCTGTCGGGCACTGTTCGCTTCCTCGATCAACGAATTGAGAGGATCTTTCGGCTTGCCGTTTTTAAATTTGCACTCCTCATATGGACCGGAGTTGATCATCTCCAGGACTTTGGATTCATAGTCCATTTTGTCCATAATTACCACAGCGTTACCCTTGTCGGCCCGGGAATAAACAACATCACGTGCTTTTAACTGTCGGATCACATTTGCGGTGTTTGCGTCTGACTGTTTCGGAAAGTTTTGAGTTTCCGCTGCTTCCAAAATGCAACGTTCGATATCGTGTCGCAAGGCGGATTTTGACGGAAAGTTATCAAACTGTATGGCACTTTCGATGTTGTTTACGATATCAGCGACGGGGGCGAACTGGGGCGGAACAGCATAATTCAATCCCTTGTTAAGAAGATCATGCTCAGCTGCAGTCAATTGGGCAGACGATAGATTCACGACAAAGTTGTCTATGATCTGCGGGCGATTAATATTGCGATTAATTGCGGGCGATTGCTAATGCGCAAGCGCCTAGGAAGGTTAATCGCCCGCAGATCATAGACAACTTTGTCGTGAATCTATCGTCTGCCCAATTGACTGCAGCTGAGCATGATCTTCTTAACAAGGGATTGAATTATGCTGTTCCGCCCCAGTTCGCCCCCGTCGCTGATATCGTAAACAACATCGAAAGTGCCATACAGTTTGATAACTTTCCGTCAAAATCCGCCTTGCGACACGATATCGAACGTTGCATTTTGGAAGCAGCGGAAACTCAAAACTTTCCGAAACAGTCAGACGCAAACACCGCAAATGTGATCCGACAGTTAAAAGCACGTGATGTTGTTTATTCCCGGGCCGACAAGGGTAACGCTGTGGTAATTATGGACAAAATGGACTATGAATCCAAAGTCCTGGAGATGATCAACTCCGGTCCATATGAGGAGTGCAAATTTAAAAACGGCAAGCCGAAAGATCCTCTCAATTCGTTGATCGAGGAAGCGAACAGTGCCCGACAGAAAGTTGCGCATCTGATGGGGGAGGAAAAACTTGAAAGGAAATTTCTTGTACCAAACCCAAAAGTAGCATCGTTGTATTGTCTACCGAAAATCCACAAAAATCCGGTAGCGATGCGACCCATTTCTTCAAATATTTGTACTCCGACCGAAAAAATGGCTGCCTGGTTAGTAGGTGAAATGAAAAACTATCCGGTAACCCACGGTAGAAGTGTGAAAAACTCCATAGAACTAGTCGAGAAGTTGAAGAATTTCGAGGTACGACGGGGTGAAATCCTAGTGTCCTTCGACGTTACTGCGTTATTCCCAAACGTCCCTGTTCCGGATGCGCTTCGTAGTTTACGAAGGCACTTAGAACGTTGTCGAGTGCCGCCTAACCATGTTGAAGCATACCTTACCGTAGCTGAAGTATGTATGAACCAAAACTACTTCATGTTTAGGGGTAAGTTTTACAAACAAACGTTTGGACTCAGCATGGGCAGTAAATTATCACCGCTTTTGGCCGATGTCTTCATGAGTGATTTTGAAGAAGAACTTCAAAAAGAAAAAATCTTCCCCCGCATTTGGAGACGCTATGTCGACGACATTTTTGCAGTAGTGAAAGAGCGATACCTGGCGCAGACACTTCAGCTGTTGAACTCTCGACATAGTTCTATCAAATTCACGGTAGAAAAAGAGAAGGATGGCTCACTCCCATTCTTGGATTTGATGATAACCAAGAAAGAAGACAATACCCTGAAATTCGGCATCTACCGGAAACCGACCTCCACAGACCGTTATATAACGTCCGACTCCAACCACTTCGGAGCACAACAACAAGCCGCCTTCCATTCAATGGCGCACCGGCTATTCAATATACCGATGGAAAAAGAAGAATTTTGTGCGGAAAGAAAGAAGATCCACGAAGCCGCGATATTGAACGGTTACGACAGAAAATTTGTAGACAAGATCCTTAGGAAACATGAAAGGAAAAGACACCGCCAAAATTCCACCACACTTCAACCTGACCGGGACCCGAAAAAACGTATAAGCTTACCCTTCTACCCAAAACTGACAAACTCCATCCAAAACATCCTCCAACAACATGGGCTTCATGCAGTCTACAAAAGTGGACACACATTGAAGGAGCTTCTCTGCTGCTTGAAAGACAGAGTTCCGCCGGAAGAAATGTCGGGAATTTACGAAATTCCCTGCAAAAGTTGTCCAGCAGTTTATATCGGACAAACCCGACGGAAACTTAAAACACGCTTGAGAGAGCATAGAGCCGCCGCAGACAACGGGAAAGTTCACGAATCGAGTGTGGCAGTACATTCTGCGGAACTCAACCACACCATAGATTGGGACCAAGCGAAATTAAAGAAATGCATCCGAAAAGTTTCCCAACTAAATGCATGGGAATCGATGTTCATCACCACCGCTGAACAACCGCTGATGAATGACGACGATGCCCCGATAGTTTCGCCACTCTTCCGCTTGACCAAACAAAACATCAAATAGACCCATCTCCCTCTGACGTGTACGGTAGCACGTACGAAGCTGTTTTTATTTTTGTAATCAGTTGGACAGCGTCCTGTAGATGGGCAACATCGAGCCCGAAACCGGTCGACGAAAAGGTAAATGTTTAATTACTTTTTATGTTTGTAAGAACGATAAGTGTTGTGTCCGTGTCGCGCCGCGTTTTCCGTGACTTTCTTGCAGAAATGGTCTAGTCACACAAGTTTGTCGTTGTTGGCGATGGCACCGGGGCGCAATCTTCCAATTGGCAGCACGATCGGGGTGTGGTGTTCCTCTTGCGGTGGGACTAGACCAAATACTTACTGAATCCAGCAGCACTCTTGTCCACAGCTATCGCGATGATGAATCGACGATGATCAGGATGACGAAACCCACAATCGTTTCACGGTACCGTTGCGAAGGGATACGGTATTACATTCCGTGCGTGCCAACCAACAGACTAGACGGAACGCGTTACTTTCGAACACCGATACTACTCACTCAGGGTAGGAGGTTCAAGAAGGAGTATAGTTAAAATCGAACGTCCAAATCGTGTGTGATAGGATTTAGGCCTTTCTAGACTCATGCCAACGTTACTCGCATTCGGAACCTTGGCGTACCAGAGTGAGAAAATAAATGCCTTCACACTTGAATCTAAATCGAACTGGCCTTTTCTAGACTCATGCCAACGTTTCTCGCATTCGGAACCTTGGCTTACCAGAGTGAGAAAAAGTTCGATAAATTCAATGATTTGGGACTCGTCTAAAATCGTGTGTAGAGCACTTAGGCCTTTCTAGACTCATGCCAACGTTACTCGCATTCGGAACCTTGGCGTACCAGAGTGAGAAATAAGTGCCTCTACACTTGGATCAAAATTAAACTGGCCTTTTCTAGACTCATGCCAACGTTTCTCGCATTCGGAACCTTGGCTTACCAGAGTGAGAAAAAGTTTGACCGATCCAATGACTTAGACTTCCACGATTCTAAATATCAACACTTTAGAAGGATTGAATTATCCAATCAAGTGATCAGAATAATTTAAGCTTCGCAAGTGCAAGTTCAGGATCAAAGGAATTTGAGTAGCAAAATACTTATCCGGGAGGTATCCAGTGTGGAGTCCAAAAACAAAACTGACTGTCGTCTTTATTGATCTTCCTCTTTTATAGCCGCAGGGCCTACCAAAAATTACACATGATCTTTCCTGAAAGGATGATGTAATAGCGGCTCTCGTTACGATCTACACATTTACACTTTCAGTACGTGTTTTAACATGAATATATGAGTGGCCAGATTTCTAGATTTTATGTTTTAGGTTTAACTCGCGAGTGGACTTAAAGGTAGGCTAATCGTGATACGTAATAATCTAAGTGATTATGATATTAGAGTACAGATTAGAACAACTGATAGGTTTGGGGTTTCTCTATAGACTGACCGTCTTCTTTATTCAAGATCTTTAGAGCCCTTCGGCTCGATCGTTCGTATGAACGACGAATGCGCTAGGGGTGCGCAGATAGTATACATCAGTTCTTCCCCTTTTACAATGTTATCAATTTAATCAGAACTTGAAAATTTTCAAGAATAACTTGTACAAACACAGTTTGTTTACAACGGAAAATAAACTATCTTTTAAATCAAATCTTAAAAAAGTATACTTTGTTATACCTGAATAGGATTTAAAAACCATATCTCGTTCTGCGATGCTCCGTACGTTTTTCGATGAAACTCTATAATTCACACATAACTTGCTCCTCATCGAATCCTTATTAGACCCTTGTCCAGGAACGCCACGCTCAAATCTCGCGGCTATTTTCCTCGAATTCACTTGGATGTCTACATGTCTGCTATAGTATATCCGATACCATGTCTCGTCCTCATCCTGGTTTTGTTTCGGTACTTTCTCGCCATCCAGCGACGTACCTCCGGGAGCAATTGGAAAGCGATCCCCTTTTGCAATTTGAGCGTTTGACCTTTGCTTTGACTGTGCCATTGCACTGACATATTGTATGGTTATCTGAAAGATATAACGAAAAGCACATTTAACAACCCTTTTCATATGCCTTCTATAAAGCTGTATATTATTATATTTAGATAAAACTTTATCTATGCTCTTTCGAACGTTCACGAACTCATTTTCCATTAGCAATAATACATAATGTAGTTTTTCAAATTGTTCTTCAGGATTACCTGAGTAAAACAACACTATCTTCGACAAGAGCATAAACATACACAATGTAATTTCAAGCGAACAATAATTCATGTAATGTGACCGGCAGGCTTTGCATTCAATAAAAAGGATATTTATCGGATAAATTGTTACTAGTAATTGCATCATCATATGCAGTATCTCCATTAAGAGCATCTTATGATTTTGCTTATCTATCTCACATAAGTGCACATATAAAAAACTTCTTAACACAATCATACTTTGATTCAGACAAAAGTAGAACCATGCTAAATTGTTCCTCAAAATACCTTTGTCCAAGACTGCAATTACCGACAGCATGGTTTGCGCCAGGGTAATCATGCTACAGTAGGTCCTACACAGTAACATCTCGTATTTTTGGTTCGAACATTCTGTACCAGTACATAAGCATAATCTAGCATGAATCACAAATATCAATGAGTGAGTAATTATAAGAAACGCCATGACTATGACCGTTTCAACCCACTCTGTACATTTGAGCCAGTATTTAATTTCATGTAGTATAGTAATATCTTCAATTAAAGCCAAATTAGCCTTACGCTTAAAATAGTAATGTATGCGAAGCCAGTAGAGCAACTTTAAATCCACATGATTTATGGGTTTAAAAACGGAGTATGTCTTGTGTGATGTTTTGAATATTTGAAATATAAACAGGATGCGTAAACCACATCTATTTTCAGTATGAAGATCAATGTCTAGCTCAATAATAAAATTAATCAAATAATTATGCTTCACTAAATTGTACCATCTCGAATAAAAATCAGGCATATAATTTATAAAAACGATTCGAAGCGCTTCACAACAAACGTATCTACTAACACTTTTAGTTTTCAACTTACAAAATGTGACCAGTATCCTAAACTTTTCATTGGCATTACTTAGAACCTCTATGTGTGGTTCAACATAGCAACTACAAAACGGAACAAAGTTTTCTGTCAATTTGTCATTAGAAATGAAGGTTGATTTGTCTCTGCATATTTGACACAAAAGCGGGCAATTATCCTTGTCACAAATGAAAAATAACGATTGTCCTAATGCTACTGTTCTCTCAAATTTAAACAAAGCCATTGCTTTTACAATTATTTCATTATTTTCAGCAACTTGCTGTTTGCATTTTTTATCTAAAGTTCTATCTAAAATTGACAAATATTTCTCCCTGGTCATTGTCAAAATCACTATTCCCCAATTTCCTTGCATTTGCACATAATTGTTCTCATTATTTACTTTAAAATACTTCTGCACTAAATTTTGGGCTTTTTCTAAAACGTTTAAAATCCTAAAACAATACTTGAAAAACTCTCGCTGAAAACATTCGTTCATAACACACCTTTTTACTCTATAACTGTAAAGTTCTCGCACGTTACTAGACATTTGCCTATGTTTTTTCAGGCTTAATTCTTTTTCACTTCGGTAGCATTCCGACTTCCCGCCAAAATCACAGCGATTTTTTTTATTCACTAACAACCAAAACCCTTTTTTTGAACAGCCGTTACCTGATCTCCTTCTATTGTTCATATCACACTGACCATTCAGTCCTCTTTTTTCTAGCCATAAAATCGTTTTCTCCACGTTTGCAATGCAGTGCTTAACTATTTCAATTGATATGTGAATACTAAGTGGCTTGTTGGAGTAATTTACTTTAATAATAAAATGGATTTCAGGCCCTGATTTAACGTGATGTAATGGCGCGTTTTCATGAGCTTTGTTCAAAAGTAACCATTGAATCTCTTTCAGTACTTGTAAGCCGCATTTTACTATGAAATAGGTCAACATTTTCTTCATTTTGTTTTACTTCACAATAAATAATATTAGTTCATCAACACAAACCGGCTCCACCCTGATTAAGGCGTCAAAACAGTTTAGGTTTTCAATAATAGATAAATGCGCAATTATTTATTGAAGGTTTGCAGAAATATGTAAAAAGATTATGTGAATCCGTTGAGCTTACAAAAAAAATCAATCTGGTTGAATGATGAACACTAAAATTAACCGATCCGCATCACAAATAAATCCAATGAGCACAACACTATATAATTATAACTTTTTTTTGCCACATAAAGGTTTATTAGAAGAAAATAAAAACCAAATGGACTCACCCTATCACACTTCTTTCCTACCAGACGAACTTTAGTCAATAAAGACTTCTCCGATGGATCAGTGAAATATGGCAGGTACACTTTGGTGTCGTCAGACTATCCAGCCTTTTAAAACTCAAATCGTGTCCCAGGTATTGTGAGAAAAGATCCAAGGCCTCCGTTTCGCAGCGAATCTGTTATCTTTTTCATAAAAAAATTTTAGAGAAAGTAGTTTTTATTACAAATTACGCAAAGAAACAAATCCCATGAAAACAAAAATCTTTTGTCCTGAGTCACTTAATGAGTTATTTTTGGACCACCCTTTTCAATCCAAAGATAATACACAAAAGGCAGTGGGCCTTTTCAGCTATGCCAGCGAAATGACACCATAAATCGCGGTATAATCGGTATAATGATGTGTTCTCTTTTAACACCACTGCTGCAATAGTTTGATGCTTAAGATTTCCAATCACTCGGTTATGTTAGTCCAAGTATGCTGTAAGTATCAGCTATTCAAAGCAGCGTTTAATTAAATGGCAAAGATGATGCTGCAGTTTACCGCCGCCGCTACTACTGCAAATGGCGAGGATATCACATATGGAACCAATTGGATTAATATGATAAAACCGTTGTTTTATTGCACGCGTCAACCGATTTTAATCTCGTCGTCACTTTTATGTTTTAGGTTTAACTCGCGAGTGGACTTAAAGGTAGGCTAATCGTGATACGTAATAATCTAAGTGATTATGATATTAGAGTACAGATTAGAACAACTGATAGGTTTGGGGTTTCTCTATAGACTGACCGTCTTCTTTATTCAAGATCTTTAGAGCCCTTCGGCTCGATCGTTCGTATGAACGACGAATGCGCTAGGGGTGCGCAGATAGTATACATCACTAGAATGATCTTTCGCGGGTACATGGTTTTTCGTGTTTTCACAGGAGAAATATTTTCTTCTCCGAAGAGAGAATTTTCCTGAATTTGAGCAATCTCTCTAGCTACATGATTTGATTGTATTTGTACAGAATTAGATCTACCATTCATATTTTGCACGATCCCGATGCTCAGCTGACCTAATTTTCAAGATCAAGTTCAATGATGGATTTTGATTACATTTAGAATGCTACCGATCTGCTAGGCTATTGGTATGGTTTCCATCGGGTGTCGCTTCAGATTGTTTATTTTATCATGCTGCTCAAAGTCAGTCGAGTCCCTCAGCCGCATAGCTTTTGCTTCGTTATGCTGATAAACATTGCCGCTCTGCTCTACGTTTATAATCGCGGGCCCTATTATATTGTGGTAGGTCATGATTGTTCGAATTTGATTGGGGTTTTATGATGCGGCTCGCTTGGTTAGTTGTAGGAAATGGTTGGAAAGGAATTCGATCCGAATTGTGTGGATTCAAATGTACTTCACGCTTCGCGTTCGTAACATCCCGGCCCTCGTAAATCTACCGGGGAGATTTACCTAGTATCTTTCGATAAGCGAAGTGATCTTCCAAACATTTCCTTTACAATGTTGATTATGGTAAGTATAGTAATTATTTTTCTTATTACTATTATTGATCTTATTATCTTGAACAACAATATCTTATTAATTGTTGGATACATACTGGCTCTGTATGGCTCTTCTACATTTTCATTTAGTTTGGTGTCGCTTTTCTCTTTGACTGATTCCAGGTCTTTTGTTCTATCGTTTTCCTTGGTGAATTTTTTGGTTTCTTCCACAAATTTCTTGTGAGATAGAAGACTAGTGAGTGAATCCCAGCATGATGCAATTAACTTCCAACTAAATCCATATATGTCATATAAAATTCTTCCATGAATAAGTGTATCGACGAAGAATTTAATAATACGCACTATTAGGTATAAACCAATAGCAGTAGATGTTAGATTGCCCAGCCAAGTAGTCCAAGATATTAACTTCTTCCAATATTTGCTGAATACATTATCCAATACCTTTTCGGAAATCATAGCTTCAAATTGAAATCCTTGTCTGTTTGGATGCTGTCCAGCCATTATTTTGTACACAACTGCGGAGGCCGCACGTTTTTCCCCTTGCTCATATATCATGTTTCTCATTTTAACCAAATTATCAGAATCATATACTCCACTTTCCATCAAGTTTGGTAGCGGTGTATAGTTCCAGCTTGTGACAATGTTAGTTGATAATTTGTTTGGGCTTGTGCTTTCTCTCAGTCTCCCATCAGTTGTGTACCACCGAGACCCAAATTTAAACTTAGCAGGCAACAGGGGAGTACAATCTATTTCTGTGCCTCTTGTTTGTAATATACGTGTTACTGTGGCTAAATACATGGTTATATTATTATAGTTCACTGGTAACTCTTGATAACATCTTTCTGACGCTTTAGGAGTAACATACACTGGCTTACATTCCAAAACATGAAGAACTTCTCCTGCCACGACTGCCGTATAGCCGTTTCCTTTCATAATACTTGAAACGAATTCGTTCGGATTCAATCGTGCGAGGGTTAGTTTGGTTTCCATTATAGTTCGGTCCAACTTACACATTTCAGTCATTACCATGTTGTAAATATCATTCAAATTTTGTCCAATGTAGTGTTCCACTATAGTTGTTTTCGAGTTGAAATATGTGAATAGGTTTAAATTTTTTCCTGACTCTACCTTTTTAAAGAACGGTGACTTAAAATCACTGTTTTCAATAATGAGAATACGAGGATGATCAGTTGTAAATCCTGAGTACCCACAAATCCTCGTTAACTTCCGGGTTTTTATTGAAAATATTTGCGACTCGGAAATGGTGCTGTATATTACTGCTGTAGAAAGATGAACTGCTGGTTCTGAATTCATTGTTTTGTTAACCAACCCTTCATAGACAACTTCGAATTCAGTATCCTCACATGACTTATTCAAATTCAAGTCCCATGTTAAATATCCTTCTTCAGAGTCCAAACAACGTCCGAGTGAATAGGGACAATACAGACCATTCCTCAATGAAATTTGGTCATTTTCTATGTCTACATGAGCTATGTAGTCAAACAAAGAAATTTCGTACTCATAAAATACCAATGCATTTGTCCATGTATAAAAGGGTGTACTATAAGTCCCACCGTAACACTTACTTCCTGATAAACTTCCTATAATAAGTGTCTCTCCATGAGTTGTGGTATTTAATTTCAGTTCATGTATCAATCTGTCATGTGTAAGTGCAACGGTCCCCAATGCGTGCACCTTTCTGCATTCTTCTGAGTGAAATTCTTTCACTATATAAGAGTATCCATATTGATATTCCGATACATGTGAGAATGCTCCACAATGTTTAATAGATCTTTTAATTATAACTTTACATTGAAATACCCTTGTTGTTGTTCTGACATTTCGTTGTAATACTTGAATTGATACTTGAGATGAAGATAAATTATTCATATGTGGAACGCATGATTCCACATCAAGAAGAGAATAGCTTGTCATATTCACCTCGGGATTGGCACAATCATAAGCAATTAAGCCTTTGGATTCAAATCCAGCTATTAATGCAATAAAAGACAATATTACAACCAATGATAACCAAGCTCTTTGCTTGATTTCTGATTTGGTATGCAACCTTTTTCTTGTTTCATGTTTGTTGTCCATATCGCCTTTAGCTCTTTTTGCCAAGTGCTTCATATTCTGATTTCCTTTACGTTTTCCCAGAATTGCGTTGTTCTTTTTCATAGTGCTTTGATTTTCTTCTTTGTTTTCTTCACATGAAATTAATAAAACACTATTGTTTTTCTCTGTTTCTTTTGTTCTTAAATTGGAGTTGGTTGATTTTTCATTAATCGGTTCTATGTTCATCCCATTCACGTCCACTACAGCGATTTTTGTAGTTGGACGAGAATAAACTCCCTTTTTCGTTTGTATCAATGCTGATCTAACCTGACCATCGTCAGCAGTATTAACTTGAATAACTCTACCTTTTAACCAAGATCCAGGTGGCATTTTTTCATCGACAATCAACACAAGGTCGTCGATTTTTATAGGATCGACTTTATTGTTCCACTTGTTTCTTTTAATTAATGTAGGAATATATTCCTTTTTGAAACGGTTCCAAAAATATTTCCCATATTCCATTACACTTGAGCATTGCTTCTGATTCAAACTCCAATCAAGCGTATCGTAAGGAGGGACATACTCTCCTGCTCTTCCTATTAAAATATGAAATGGTGTCAAAACTTCATCTTCAATATTATCGACTGGTATGTGGGTTAGGGGACGCGAATTTAAAATAAATTCAGCTTGAATCAAGGCAGCTCTTAATTCCTCCACTTTTGGTATCTTACCATTGTTAGCTTGCAGCATAACATTGAGGGATTGCTTGATAATTCTGATTAACCTTTCCCATGCACCTCCAAAATGTGGGGCAGCTGGAGGATTGAATGTCCATTTTAAATCCAATTTTGCAGCTTCCCCATTATCCATTTTTTCATTGATTTCGTCAATTAACGTTTTAATAATTCTAGCTGCTCCAACAAAGTTTGTTCCGTTGTCACTAAAAAGATGTTTAATCTTGCCTCTGCGATTTTGAAAATTACGAAGACAAACAAAAAATGAATCAGTATCAAGCTTCTCTGCAAGTTCAATATGGACTGCTCTGCTAGACATGCATGTAAATATTACACCCCATCTTTTTTCAACTGATCTTCGAATCATTACTTCCAGTGGACCAAAATAATCCACTCCTGTGTTTGTAAAAGGATAAATGAATGGTTGAGTCCTGAAGTCCGGTAAGGTGGACATCATGGGAGGAGATGGTTTTGCTTTATTTAGTATGCATTTCTGACAATACTTCTTAACTTTTTTCAATAATGATCTACACTTGAGGATCCAATATTTTTGTTGGATGGCAGCAATAACTGCATTGTCGTTATAGTGGAAATATTTTTCGTGATACGTTTTGACTACCAGAAAAGATATATAATGTTCGTATGGGAGTATGACTGGAGTTCTAGCGTTTCTAGACAGACATACTGCCTTTTCTAAACGGCCCTTAGCTCTAAGAACTCCATTTTGATCCAAAAATGGATTGAGCTCACGAAGTCTACTTGATTTATCTATTCCATTACCATTTGTAAGAGACACGACTTCATCGTTAAAACATTCCCACTGAGCCTTTTTAAATAAAATATTTTCTGCTTCAACCATATCCTCATAACAGAGTTTATGCAACGGTTTTTCTTTATTGACAATCCATTTAACGAATTGTTTGAATATGTTAACATGTCTTTTCAATTTCCAAAAGTCAGAAAAATGATCGTCTTTGATGAAAGAATATTTCTCTAACTTATTGTGCAAAGAAACATAATTTCTGATTTCTTCAACTGTTTGTCCAATTTTATTTCTGGATGGCCAATTTCTTTCATTATCACTCAGAAATGATGGACCAGAAAACCACTTTGGGTTTTTCTTAACAATCTTGGTTCCTTCATCAGCAGGATTTTGATTTGAGGGAACATATCGCCATTGATCCATGTATGTTGTTTCTAAAATTTCAGCAACGCGATAAGCTACAAACTGTTTATATTTTCTATGCTCACTATTTATCCACGCTAGTACAGTTTGACTATCTGTCCACATTATGATTCTTGATATATTCAAGCGCAACTCTTTTTTAACTGTGTTCATTAAACGAGTACCAAGTACGGCACCTTGTAGTTCTAGACGAGGTATTGAAATTTTCTTTAATGGAGCAACTCGAGATTTTGCTGCTATCAACGTAACCATTGCTCCATTATTAGTTTTATTTCTCAAATAAACTACGGCTGCAAATGCATCTTCTGAAGCATCAACGAATGTGTGTAATTCGTAATACTCTGCTGATGGGTGTGTAACACACCTGGGAATTTCAATTTTCGAAACTTGATTCATCATTTGTAGCCACAATTTCCACTGATTAAACGCTCTCTCAGAGATAGGAGTATCCCAGTCAGAAGTTTCTTTATGTAATCTCTGAAGTAACATTTTTCCATGAATAATAAAATTTGATATGAGCCCTAGTGGATCATAGATGCTCATTACAAATGAAAGCACTTCGCGTTTTGTTGGCATTTGATCTTTTCTTAATATGTTTTCACCCAGTTTATCAAATTTGACTCGATATTGCAAAGAGTCTCTTTTAATATTCCAAAACACTCCGAGTACCTTTTCGGTGATTGAATCTTTATGTTCAAATTGTTTCGTTTCTACTATCTGAATTCTTTCTTTTGGAATGTGATCAATCAATTTATTTTTATTTGAAATAAAATTTCTTATAAAGAATCCACCATACTGATGAATTTTTATTATTTCATTAACCGTTTTAATTGCTTCTTCCATGCTTGAAAAACTGTCTAGATAATCATCCACATAATGTTGGTTGACAATTGCAGTAGATGCAACTGGAAATTGATTTTCAAATAATTTAGCATTATAATTTTTTACTGCTTGGGCACAAGCGGGTGAACAAGTTGAGCCAAATATCATGGATTCCATGACATAAATATTCGGTTGTGCATCTGGTTTACAATTACGCCAGAGATATCGTTGAGCATATTGATCTTCCTTTATAATTTTAATTTGCTGAAACATTTCCATAATATCTCCAGATACTGCAATACTGTGTTCTCTAAATCTCAAGAGAACTCCAAAAAGTCCCATTAAATTATCGGGACCAGTCATTAGTTCGGAATTAAATGATATTCCTTGGACTTCTGCCGCTGCATCGAATACAACTCGTGGCTTTGGCGGAACCTTATTCTTGTTAATGACAATGAAATGAGGCAAATAAAATATTCTGGGATTCTCACTCATCAGCTCTGCAGGTGAAAGCTGTCTAGCGTAACCTTTCTCCAAGAAATCACTAAATTTTTCATTTGCCCAATCTTTTAATTCTGGGTTCTTCATTAGAGACCTTTCTAGTGATTTTAGTCTGTTCAGGGCATTGTTATAGCTTGGAGGAAAACTGGATTTATCATTCTTCCACAAAAGACCTAGTTCATAATGTCCATCCTTATAATTGAGAGTTTGATTAAGAATTTTCTCTGTCCTTTCGTCATCTTTTGATTTAGGGAGCTCCTCAATGATTTTAACTCCAAAATTTTCTAACGAACAAAAGTCTTCTAACATTTTGGAGAGATTTTCTGCTTCCTTTTCTTCTTTAATTGACATTGAAAAATAATCATCTTCCCTACAGATCTTACCAAAAATCAGCCAACCGAGTTTGGTTCTTACTGCCATAGGAGAGTTTTCATCAGCGTGTCTTCTGTCAGTTGTCATCAGGAGGTGGGGATGCTCCAGCCCAATTAATATAGTTGGTTTTGCGTCATGATATCCGTCGATATCCAAGTCTGCCAAATACTCGAAACGTTTTTTGATGTGCTTGATCTTCAGTGATTGCTTTGGCAGTTGTAAATCCGGAATTGTCCTAACACCTTTCATGACGTACTGCTTGCCTTTCCCTTGTATTTGGATGTTAACTCGTTTACTCGGAGTTTCTTTTGATAAATTTTGCGTCCAAGTGAGGCATAATGGATCAGATTTTCCATCAAGCCCCAACTGATCTGCGATGGCTTCGTCGATCAAGCTGAGTGATGATCCCGGATCCAGAAATGCAAATGTATTGATGACTTTGTCCTTATTGCTCAATTTTACAGGTATTATTTGAAAGTACACGTCCTTTTTATATCCATGATGAATATTCCTCTCCGATTTGTATTGTTGTTGCTTAGGTTGATGTAATAATCGATGATGCTTGCTTTTACATCCATTCAATTTACATTCTGTCTTTTTGGGGCAAAACCTTAAGTAATGCCCTCTTCCAAGACAAGAGAAACAGAGTTGGTTTTGCGATAATATTTCCTTACGTTGATTAACGTTAGCAGTTTTTAATTTGTTGCATTGCTGAGTTTTATGATTTAAATTGCAAATGTTGCACAAATCGTTGGATTTAGTGTGAACATGTATTCTAGATTTTGCAGGATGTGTCGCTGGCATTACATTTCTAGATGTTCCAGATGTGGGTAACAATAATCGAAGTGTCGATGCATGTGGTTTCAACCACTTGCTCAGATCAATCAGTGTGGGTTGAGATTGATTACGCTGCACCACTTCTGTCCAACTAATTTGCAAATTGAATGGTAACTTTTTCGTGATATCTTCAATTAGGCGATGGTCACGTAAAAAGTCTATTTTCTTCAACGATTCCATGTTTGTTACAAGATTGTCCAGAGCGTCCGATAACTCAACAGGGTTTACTCGTATTTGGTGAAGTACTTTCATCAAGTCGCTTAACAGCTGCTTATAAACAGTTTCAGGTCTTCCGAAAGTTTCTTCAAGTCGTTTAATGATTTGCGGGACATTCGCTGCGCTTATCATCAAATTTGCAACGCATTTTGCTGCAGATCCACTCAACGCTTGTTCCAACCGGTTTAAATTTTCCAAATTAGTGAATGCTCCTTCTATTGTGGTATCATCATAAATATTTTTAAATTTTGGCCAATCACGTGGAGCTCCATTGAAGGCTGGAAGTTTAATTAGGCCTTGTCTTTTGAAATATGGTGTTGCATCATTGTTTCTTGCTAACGCATTACTTATCGATTGATTTATATGCTCTGACAGATTTTGTTTTTGTAGCTTGTCGAGCAGGTCATTGCGTTCAATTTCCAATTGTGTGCATTTTACGCATAAAAACTTTTCTTGTTTAGTCGGTTTATGATCCAGTTTTGCACACGTTAAGTGAAACCAGCGGTCACACTCATCGCAACATACCATATCACACACTGTATCATCCTCATTACAAAGACGGCAATGGCCGTTCTTGTTCAATACGAACCTTGTAGACATGTTTGCTGATTCTCAGGTTTGCTTCGGGATTTCCTTGAGTCCACTCAAACCTCGTTGCATAAAAGTCGCCGTCCAAGACTGTCTGCACAGTGCTGTATCTCGTACCACCAAAACCTTGTGAATGTCAGTTCACTTTCACTAATTTTTCACGACTGCTCAGTTCAATATTGCCTTCCCTAAAAGGGCGCTAGTCACTATGGCACGACTAGACCAATTTGTGAATGTAAATTCACTTATATTCTTCACGATATCGTTGAGTTCAATGTTGCCTTTCCCGAAGGGAGCTAGTCACTATGGCACGACTAGACCAAATTTCTACTTGTGAATGTCAGTTCACTTTTAATTGCCTTCCCAAAAAGGGCGCTAGTCACTATGGCACGACTAGACCGATTTGTGAATGTCTGTTCACTTATATTCTTCACGATATCGAGTTCAATGATGCCTTCCCAAATAAGGGCGCTAGTCACTATGGCACGACTAGACCAACTAGACCTGTTCAGGTCAGTCTCATAAAAACAATCGTGATTTATTTTTCTTCTTTGTTCTGGATTGCTGGGTATTCGTATTCCTTTTCACTTGGTTATCGTGAATTGGGTTCTTCTTGTTCCTTGCACACTTGTGTCACTTGTACCGCGAGTTTCCTTGCCTGTATAGGCTTATTTGCCACTACCCGTGAATGTCAGTTCACAGTTTGGATCCGATAGAATTGTAACCGTTTAATTTGTGACTATGCACAACACTCAGACTGCACTCTTGGCGACAGTAAACCATGTTACAACTCGAAAAAACACTATTCGTTGGCATTGACTTCTACCCACTTTGCAACCAGTTTATTCACTATGCTTAACGTTGACAGTCTTCCACAATTTTTATTGTGGATTCAAATTCACTTTCCGGCACTATTTTTCAGCAAACATAATCCATAAGTACTCTTTTACTTCAGTACTTGTCACTGTTCACGACAAGGTTCACGACGGTTTGATGATATTCAGTGTTCAATATTCTTCACTGTTTCACACTAGACTCGGTGTCGATTTCCACTTTTCAGCGCGCTCCTGGAGTTCGATTTTCCTTCCTCTCAGGCAGGCCACCAAGATGTTGGTGGCAGTAGCTCCTCCTCTCTGGAGCCACCAAATTGTTGGTGGCAGTAGCTCCTCCTCTCTGGAGCCACCAAATTGTTGGCGATGGCACCGGGGCGCAATCTTCCAATTGGCAGCACGATCGGGGTGTGGTGTTCCTCTTGCGGTGGGACTAGACCAAATACTTACTGAATCCAGCAGCACTCTTGTCCACAGCTATCGCGATGATGAATCGACGATGATCAGGATGACGAAACCCACAATCGTTTCACGGTACCGTTGCGAAGGGATACGGTATTACATTCCGTGCGTGCCAACCAACAGACTAGACGGAACGCGTTACTTTCGAACACCGATACTACTCACTCAGGGTAGGAGGTTCAAGAAGGAGTATAGTTAAAATCGAACGTCCAAATCGTGTGTGATAGGATTTAGGCCTTTCTAGACTCATGCCAACGTTACTCGCATTCGGAACCTTGGCGTACCAGAGTGAGAAAATAAATGCCTTCACACTTGAATCTAAATCGAACTGGCCTTTTCTAGACTCATGCCAACGTTTCTCGCATTCGGAACCTTGGCTTACCAGAGTGAGAAAAAGTTCGATAAATTCAATGATTTGGGACTCGTCTAAAATCGTGTGTAGAGCACTTAGGCCTTTCTAGACTCATGCCAACGTTACTCGCATTCGGAACCTTGGCGTACCAGAGTGAGAAATAAGTGCCTCTACACTTGGATCAAAATCAAACTGGCCTTTTCTAGACTCATGCCAACGTTTCTCGCATTCGGAACCTTGGCTTACCAGAGTGAGAAAAAGTTTGACCGATCCAATGACTTAGACTTCCACGATTCTAAATATCAACACTTTAGAAGGATTGAATTATCCAATCAAGTGATCAGAATAATTTAAGCTTCGCAAGTGCAAGTTCAGGATCAAAGGAATTTGAGTAGCAAAATACTTATCCGGGAGGTATCCAGTGTGGAGTCCAAAAACAAAACTGACTGTCGTCTTTATTGATCTTCCTCTTTTATAGCCGCAGGGCCTACCAAAAATTACACATGATCTTTCCTGAAAGGATGATGTAATAGCGGCTCTCGTTACGATCTACACTAGACCGATGCAAATTTTGAAATTTTTGCTCCCCTATGCTTAACCGATGCTAAATTGGACTCTGATTATTTTAACAAAATTTGAGCTCATTTGGATTAAATTTGACTGAGCACACGCCATTTAAAGTTTGTATGGGAATTACTATGGAAAAGTTAAACATTCATTTGCACAAGTTGAAACTTTGTTCCATGTTGATTAAAATATATACCCGATATGGAATCATAAAGATTACATTGTTATCTTTCAAATTGCCGAAGACACCTAATACGTAAAACCAACAGAAAAATTGTTATTGAATTAAATGTGATTTTAAATCTTTTGAAATGATGTTTCTTTTTGCTTTATGGGAACACTGCGCGCAGAAAATTCTGCCTAGTAGGCCAGAGCAAAATTTTGCAATGCAAATGTCAAAACAGAAAATGGCATAAAGCGAGAACAGCTGCTCTAACTGTTGACTGGGTAATAAATTAGGACCGAAATAACAGGCTGGGGACAAAAAAGAGCAAACGGATTGAAGGGACACTTCCACTTCCATATCCTCTGAAACGAATACAACCACTTTAACCATCTTACTTACTGCCAACGTTTCATAACCCGGAACATTTAAATCTTTCTTTAACATATGTATGGTTGGTCATCTTGTCATGAAGTTGCCCCTCCGCCTTTTGCCAAAATTACACAAAATCCCTCCCTTGAGGCCTGTTTTGTAAACGGGCATTCAATCCATAGGACAGTTTCACAACATGATGGGCTAGCCAAAATCCTACTCTATGGGCCTATCTATTAAATACGTAGACTCTCAGGGGAAATGGGGATTTGGCCCAAAATCTACGATCAATCCAAATTTCAAATTACGAAGGAAAGGGGATGATCTGCGATGACCAAAAACGAGTCTACATAGTTTATGGACAGTGTGCATGCAAATCATCAGATCATATATCCAAAAGACGGTGTTGGGGAGCAATGTTCGTCTATTTTTATGGTTCCTATTGAAATATTGCCGTAAAAGTGATGTTCATTTATACGAACAAATCTACAAAACACATTCATCATCCACTAGTTTTGCTACTGCTGCGTTTTGTTGTGTTTTCGTTCTGACACTTTGCATTGCAAGAATTTCCTTTGGCCTACTAGGCAAAATTTTGCGCGCGCAGTGTTCCCATAAAGCAAAAAAAAACATCATTTCAAAAGATTTAAAGTTACATTTTATTGAATAACATTTTTTCTGTTAGTTTTACGCGTTAGGTGTCTTCGGCAATTCGAAAAATGGCAATGTAATCTATATGAATCCACATCGTTTTCATTTTTAAGTCAACATGGAAAAAAGTTTCAACTTGTGCGAATGAAACTTTGACTTTTCCATAGTAATTCTCATACAAACTTTAAACGGCGTGTGCTCAATCAAATTTTATCCAAACGAGCTCAAATTTTGTTAGGGTAATCAGAACCCAATTTGGAATCGATTAAGCATAGGGGAGCGAAAATTTCAAAATTTGCATCGGTCTAATCTACACATTTACACTTTCAGTACGTGTTTTAACATGAATATATGAGTGGCCAGATTTCTAGAATGATCTTTCGCGGGTACATGGTTTTTCGTGTTTTCACAGGAGAAATATTTTCTTCTCCGAAGAGAGAATTTTCCTGAATTTGAGCAATCTCTCTAGCTACATGATTTGATTGTATTTGTACAGAATTAGATCTACCATTCATATTTTGCACGATCCCGATGCTCATACATACATACATACATACATTTATTTGTTCCACATCATTAAGACAAGACATAATCAACAATAGTACGCCACAATACTCGGTTTGTGGCTGCCGCTCTCCATCCTCGGTCACGCCCAATGCTCGCCAAGTCACGCTCCACCTGGTCCGCCCATCGTGCTCTCTGCGCTCCACGCCTTCTTGTGCCAACCGGATCCGTTGCAAACACCAGCTTTGCAGGGTTGTTGTCCGGCATTCTTGCAACATGCCCTGCCCACCGTATCCTTCCAGCTTTGGCCACCTTCTGGATGCTGGGTTCGCCGTAAAGTGCAGCGAGCTCGTGGTTCATCCTTCTCCGCCACACACCGTTCTCCTGCACACCGCCGAAGATCGTTCTTAGCACGCGTCGCTCGAAAACTCCGAGTGCTTGTAGGTCCTCCTCGAGCATGGTCCATGTCTCGTGCCTGTAGAGGATTACCGGTCTTATTAACGTTTTGTACATGGTGCATTTGGTGCGTGGGTGAATCTTTTTCGACCGCAGTTTCTTCTGGAGCCCGTAGTAGGCCCGACTTCCGCTGATGATGCGCCTCCGAATTTCACGGCTCACGTTGTTGTCAGCCGTCAGTAAGGATCCGAGGTAGACGAATTCCTCCACCACCTCGAAAGTATCCCCGTCTATCGTAACATTACTACCCAGACGGATCCGGTCGTGTTCGGTTCCGCCTACCAGCATGTACTTTGTTTTTGAGGCATTCACCACCAGTCCGACCTTTGCTGCTTCGCGTTTCAGGCGGGTGTACAGTTCTGCCACCGTTCCAAATGTTCTAGCGATAATGTCCATGTCGTCCGCAAAGCACACAAATTGACCGGATTTTGTGAAAATCGTTCCCCGGCTGTTGAGCCCGGCTCGTCGCATCACACCTTCCAGCGCGATGTTGAAGAGTAGACATGAGAGTCCGTCACCTTGTCGCAGTCCCCGGTGAGATACGAATGAACTGGATAGTTCACCCGAAACCCTTACGCAGTTTTGCACACCGTCCATCGTTGCTTTAATCAGTCTAGTCAGCTTCCCAGGAAAGCCGTTTTCGTCCATGATTCTCCATAGCTCTGCGCGGTCGATACTATCGTATGCCGCTTTGAAGTCGATGAACAGGTGGTGCGTTGGGACCTGGTATTCACGGCATTTCTGGAGGATTTGCCGTACGGTAAAGATCTGGTCCGTTGTCGACCGGCCGTCGATGAAGCCGGCTTGATAACTTCCCACGAACTCATTTGTTTTAGGTGACAGACGACGGAAGATGATCTGGGATAGCACTTTGTAGGCAGCATTCAAAATAGTGATCGCCCTGAAGTTCTCACATTCCAAATGGTCGCCTTTCTTGTGAATGGGGCAGATTACCCCTTCCTTCCACTCCTCCGGTAGCTGTTCGGTTTCCCAGATCCTGACTATCAGCCGATGCAGACAGGTGGCCAACTTTTCTGGGCCCATCTTGATGAGTTCAGCTGCGATACCATCCTTACCAGCTGCTTTGTTGGTTTTGAGCTGGTGAATGGCATCCTTAACTTCCCTCAGCGTGGGAGTTGGTTCATTTCCGTCCTCCGCTGCACTGGCGTCGTCGTTCCTTCCGTTGCCGTGGGCTCCCGTGCCTACGTTCTCCACGCCGTTCAGGTGCTGATCGAAGTGCTGCTTCCACCTTTCGATCACCTCACGTCCGTCCGTCAAGAGGCCTCCGTCTTTATCCCTGCATATTTCGGCTCGCGGCACGAAGCCGTTGCGGGATGCGTTGAGCTTCTGATAGAACTTCCGTGTTTCTTGGGAACGACACAGCAGTTCCATTTCTTCACACTCCGCTTCTTCCAGGCGGCGCTTTTTCTCCCGAAAGAGGCGGGTCTGCTGTTTCCGCTTCTGTTTGTAACGTTCCACGTTCTGTCGAGTCCCTTGCTGCAGCATTACCGCCCTCGCTGCGTTCTTCTCCTCCAAAATCGTTCTGCACTCTTCGTCGAACCATTCGTTTCGTCGATTCCGTTCCACGTACCCGATGGTGCTCTCGGCTGCGTCGTTGATGGCTGCTTTCACTGTACTCCAGCAGTCCTCTAGAGGGGTCTCATCGAGCTCGCCCTCGTCTGGCAACGCGGCTTCGAGATTCTGCGCGTATGCTGAGGCGACATCCGGTTGCTTCAGTCGCTCTAGGTTGTACCGTGGCGGTCGCCGGTACCGTACATTGTTGATGACGGAGAGTTTTGGGCGCAGTTTGACCATCACCAGATAGTGGTCGGAGTCGATGTTGGCGCCACGATAGGTCCTGACGTCGATAATGTCGGAGAAGTGCCGTCCATCAATCAGAACGTGGTCGATTTGAGATTCCGTCTGCTGTGGTGATCTCCAGGTGTAACGATAAGGGAGGCTGTGTTGGAAAAAGGTGCTACGTATGGCCATATTTTTGGAGGCGGCGAAATCAATGAGTCGTAGGCCGTTTTCGTTCGTTTGCTGGTGGGCGCTAAACTTACCAATCGTCGGTCTGAATTCCTCCTCCTGGCCTACCTGAGCGTTCAAATCTCCTATGATGATCTTGACGTCGTGGCTTGGGCAGCGGTCGTACTCGCGTTCGAGCTGCGCGTAAAATGCGTCCTTGTCATCATCAGTACTTCCGGAGTGTGGGCTGTGCACGTTTATTATGCTGAAGTTGAAGAATCGGCCCTTGATCCTCAACCTGCACATTCTTTCGTCGATCGGCCACCAACCGATCACGCGCCTCTGCATATCACCCATCACGATGAAAGCTGTTCCCAGCTCGCGTGTGTTGCCGCAGCTCTGGTAAATGGTATGATTACCTCTAAACGTTCGCACCATGGATCCTGTCCAACACACCTCCTGCAGCGCTACGATGCCGAACCCGCGGTCCTTCAGTAGATCGGCGAGTATGCGGGTGCTCCCAATGAAGTTGAGAGATCGGCAGTTCCACGTACCGAGTTTCCAATCGCAAGTCCTTTTTGTTCGCTGGGGTCGTTGCCGTTGGTCTCGGTTCGTATTATTCTGTTGCTGATTTTCCGTTACAATGGGTTTTTACGGCTGGCTCGTAGGGCCTGACACCAACCCCCTACTTTCCGGAGGACCATAGTGCACAGTTGAGCTTAGAGTCCTTCCCTGGCACTCGGACGTAGATCAGCCGCCCCTAACATGGGGATCAGACGCTGTTGTGAGCCGCTCCTCCTGGAGAACAGACGCTCAGGTTTGCCGAAGCAAACCCCCCCTTCCCTGTCAGCCTACGACCAAAGGTCCCACCGGGGTTGGTTACCCGATCTTCCCTAAGGTTGCTCATAGTTTCCGGCCGGTACCGCGTGGAGGTAGGGATAGGAGTTGCTGGGCAGAGGCTAGTGGATCACAATGGGATCTGAATTGCGCAGCATACCCAGCCTTTACCGAGCCCGATCCCGATGCTCAGCTGACCTAATTTTCAAGATCAAGTTCAATGATGGATTTTGATTACATTTAGAATGCTACCGATCTGCTAGG